>NC_053028.1:159658790-159824641 GCF_003073215.2 Triticum urartu
CTCGTCCTGGAGTAGGTAAATGATAAAAATAGAATTTTTGATGCGGAGTGCTACTTGGCATAATTTTAATGTAATTCTTCTTAATTGTGGTATGAATATTCAGATCTGAAAGATTCAAAACAAAAGTTCATATTGACATAAAAATGATAATACTTCAAGCATACTAACTAAGCAATTATGTCTTCTCAAAATAACATGGCCAAAGAAAGTTCATCCCTACAAAATCATATAGTTTATTCATGTTTCATTTTCGTCACACAATAATGCTCTCATCATGCACAACCCCGATGACAAGCCAAGCAATTGTTTCATACTTTAGTAATCTCAAACCTATAAACTTTCAGGCAATATATGAGCGCGAGCCATGGACATAGCACTATGGGTGGAATAGAATATAATGAGGGGGTTATGTGGAGAAGACAAAAAAGGAGAAGGTCTCACATCAACGAGGCTAATCAATGGGTTATGGAGATGCCCACCGATTGATGTTAATGCAAGGAGTAGGGATTGCCATGCAACGGATGCACTAGAGATATAAATGTATGAAAGCTCAACAAAAGAAACTAGTGGGTGTGCATCCAACTTGCTTGCTCACGAAGACCTAGGGCACTTCAGGAGGCCCATTGTTGGAATATACAAGCCAAGTTCTATAATGAAAATTCCCACTAGTATATGAAAGTGATAATATGAGAGACTCTCTACTATGAAGATCATGGTGCTACTTTGAAGCACAAGTGTGGTAAAAGGATAGTAACATTGTCCCTTCTCTCTTTTTCTCTCATTTTTGGGCCTTCTCTTTTTTTATGGCCTTTCTCTTTTTTTGGGCCTTCTCTTTTTTTTGGCCTTTCTTTTTTTATACCTCACTTGGGACAATGCTCTAATAATGATGATCATCACACTTCTTTTTATTTACAACTCAATGATTACAACTCGATACTAGAACAAAGATGACTCTATATGAATGCCTCCGGCGGTGTACCGGGATCTGCAATGAACCAAGAGTGACATGTATAAAAGAATTATGAACGGTGGCATTGCCACAAATACTATGTCAACTACATGATCATGCTAAGCAATATGACAATGATGAATGTGTCATGATGAACGGAATGATGGAAAGTTGCATGGCAATATATCACAGAATGGCTATGGAAATGCCATAATAGGTAGGTATGGTGGCTGTTTTGAGGAAGATATAAGGAGGTTTATGTGTGAAAGAGCGTATCATATCATGGGGTTTGGATGCACCGGCGAAGTTTGCGCCAACTCTCAATGTGAGAAAGGGCAATGCACGGTACCGAAGAGGCTAGCAAGGATGGAAGGGTGAGAGTGCGTATAATCCATGGACTCAACATTAGTCATAAAGAACTCACATACTTATTGCAAAAATCTACAAGTCATCAAAAACCTCGGCACTACGCGCATGCTCCTAGGGGGATAGATTGGTAGGAAAATACCATCGCTCGTCCCCGACCGCCACTCATAAGGAAGACAATCAAATAACACCTCATGCTTCAAATTTGTTGCATAACGTCTACCATACGTGGATGCTATGGGACTTGCAAACTTCAACACAAGTACTTCTCAATTTCACAATTACTTAACTAGCATGACTTTGATATTATTACCTCCATATCTCAAAACAATCATCAAGCATCAAACTTTTCTTAGTATTCAACACACTCATAGGAAAGTTTTATTATTAATCTTGCATACCAAGCATATTAGGATTTTAAGAAAATTACCATGCTATTAAGACTCTCAAAATAATCTAAGTGAAGCATGAGAGATCAATAGTTTCTATAAAACAAATCCACCACCGTGCTCTGAAAGATATAAGTGAAGCACTAGAGCAAGATTATAAAGCTCAAAAGATATAAGTGAAGCACATAGAGTATTCTATCAAATTCCAAATCATGTATGGGTCTCTCAAAAGGTGTGTACAGCAAGGATGATTGTGGTAAACTAATAAGCAAAGACTCAAATCATAAAACACGCTCCAAGCAAAACACATATCATGTGGCGAATAAAAATTGAAAGTGCTAGTGATCGACTAGAGGGGGGTGAATAGGCGATTTTTATGAAAGTCTTCATATCACACAGATAGGAAGACTTAAGTGATGCCTAACACTCTTTGGCTCTGGGTGTTTAGGGCTTTATCCTTGCAAGGAATTCTCTCTCAAAGGCTTCGAGGTGGGTTGCTCTCAAACGACAAAAGCCGTGTACTAACTCTGAGTAGCCAACCGTTTATGGTTGTAGGGGGTGGGCTATTTATAGCCACTAGGCAACCCGGCCTGATTTGTCTGAAATGACCCTTGGTCACTAAGGAACTGACACGTGTTCCAACGGTCAGATTTCAAACACACATGGCCACTTTACTTGGGCTACAAGCAAAGCTGACTTATCCAACTCTGGACAAGATTTGCTCTCATAGTCTTCACTCAAAGACATAGGATTTGGTTAAGCATCACTCCAGTCATTCTGACTGGTTCACTTGGACCCCACTTAACAGTACGGTGGTTCCTATGACTCAACAAAGAAGAAAAAGAACGATGAAACAACTAAGTCTTCGCGCTCCATAGTCTTCATGCGATGTCTTCTCTTGTCATAGACTTCAATGTGAATGTCTTCACATACCACCTTTAACTTCAATGTCTTCATACATTTTTAGGGGTCATCTCTGGTAGGAAAACCGAATCAATGAGGGACTTCTACCTGTGTTATCCTGCAATTCTCACAAACACATTAGTCCCTCAACTAGGTTTGTCGTCAATACTCCAAAACCAACTAGGGGTGGCACTAGATGCACTTACAATCTCCCCCTTTTTGGTGATTGATGACAAACTGGTTGAAGTTTTCAACAGGGAATAAAATATGTGAAATTGTAAAGGATAGGGTATTGTCTTCATAAGTTGCAAGGGCTCCCCCTGAAGATGTGCATATAAGTAATTTGCTTTTGGAATGCAAATGCACATGGCAGGTTGTACTTGTGGATATCCTCTTCAACTTATGATGACAAGTCATTATGCAAGATATGATGTAACGAAGATAATGACATGCATAATGAAAAATGGACATCTACAAAATGATCTAAGTGCGGAATTTATCGTCGCACATGCGGAATTTATCATCGCATCACATAATAACAAATAAGTAGCATACTACCATCGAGTTTAAGTGTTACAACTCAAAGAACCAAATGTATCGAAAACGAGAGTTGTAAGCACTTGGCAAAAGTAGCAAAAAGTAAATTAACCACCCATATGGACCCGCTTGAAGACTATCAACTCATATGCTTCTCCCCATTTTGTCTGTGAGGACCAAAAAGGTTTGAAGACATAGAGCGCCTACTCGTTTCCATGAGGTGCATGCGAGGCAGCAGGGTCGTCGTTGAGATCCGGTGGTGCATAGGAACTTGGTGCAGTGTCGACACACGCTGAAGTTGGAGGAGGTGAAGTTGCATCATCTTGGTCATCGATGACTCTGGCATTTACGGTCACAGCTGAGGACGAGTATTCAGAGTCTTCAAGTGAGGGAGTCCGATGCAAGTGAGCATTTCTGGGAGGAGTTGAGTCAAACTTGAAGCGTTCGGTGAAGCCATCGTCGTGCAGATCAGCTTCAACACTCAGTAGGGTCAAACTCTTCCACGACCTCCGACAGGTTTCGTGAGTGACAAAGGCATTCTTGGTGGCAAGATTGTGAATGCGGTTGACATCCACCAAGAGGCTTTGCATCTGACGCTTAAGCCAGTCATGATGTTTGTCCTGTTTCTAATGCAGCGCGACGAGAAGCTCTCGTTCATTGATGACACGAGATCGTCTTTCAGGCCTTTGCGCAATGGTGCTACCAGTGACATCAGTTTGAGCACGAGGGACACGTGTGTTTCCAGCCAGGGGATAAATGCGAGAAACGGCTGGAATCCCTTCAATGGGCTGGGTGAAGCTTTGGTGATCAGCATTGTGAAGATAAATGGGATCCTTAGCAGGCTCTGAGTAAATGGCTTCAACTGACAGATCAACCTCGGGCAAGAATATAAGATGATTGCGCGCAGATGCCTGATAGTTGAAAGCCGAGTGACGCCTTATCAGATGCATGACCCATGGAGCAGAGAATTTCAACCCAAAGATGTCAGAGCCGGACGCAGCCAACTGCCTGATGAAGAAGTCTTGAGCATTGAAGCTGATGCCATTGAAGATATAGAAAACCAAAGTCTTCATTGCTCCTTCAAGCTTCACTGCAGATGAGTGTCCTTTGACAGGCCATAGAGTCTTCCTGATGATGTGGTAAATGGTGCGAGGCAGGTACTCTAGGTCTTAAACAAAGAACTCTGATGGGTATTCAGTGTCATGAGGCAGAGGCTTCATCATGCTCAACATTTGACTCATGTTGGGTTCTGGCTTCTGAAAGATGTTTTCCAAGGCATTTTGATGTTGTTGACAACCTGGTTCATAGTATTCACCAGGAGTGGGCAGGCCTGTGAGCTCAATGATATCAAGAGCTTTAGCTTCATGATGGACATTGCCTGTCTTCCACTCAAGGACCCAAGTCTTCGGATCCCTGTTGTAGCCTCAAATATGAAGAGTGGCATAGAATTGAAGCAGCAATTCTTCGTTCCAGTGCTCCTTGTCAGTGACGAACTGCAACAGACCAGCATCTCTGAAACAGTCCAATGCTTCTTCAAGGCAGGGCAGTCCAGCTATAGCTTCAGAGTCGAGGAGCATATGTGGAAATATGTGCCCTTGATAGTATAGGACACAGGAATAGTAGCTGCGCTGCTGATAGCTCCAGAACCGATCTGAGGAAATGCGCGGTCTGGTATAAGGGTTCTTGGAGCTGTTGAAGAAGGGATTATGTGCCACGAAGCCATTCGCATTGAAGACCCCAGGTGAAGTGGCAGTGCCTGGGAATCGTGGAAGTCTTCGCTTGGTCTTTTGGACTTGAGGCTTTTGCTCAACGTGGTACTCAAATTGTGGACCAGCAGCAGGCGGAGGAGTCAGAATGGGCCAGTGAACCATAACTGGCTGACCACGATCAAATGCCAACTCCATTGTGTGACGTCTGGGAGGGGGAACCGGGGCATTGGCATTGTCTTCATGGGCTTCAGGGGCCGCATGTGCTTCAGGTGCTGCATTGGCTTCTGGTGCCACATTGGCTTCTGGCGCCGTACTGGCTTCAGCCATGACAACGTCATTGGCGTCAGCGGCGATATTGGTGGCCGCTTCAGGGTTGTTAACCTCCACTACAGAAGCTGGAGGGTCGATCACGTTCTCCTCGAGAACAACATCTTGGTGAGACGCAGGTGTAGCAACTCTTGAAACTCTTGGGGCTTCTTCTTCATCTTCTTCTTCATCGGCTGATGCAGCCGGAACATCTTCAGCCATTTTGGCTTCTGATTCAGGCACGTGCATTGTTGGAGTGACTTGTGGCCTTGGTCCTTTGTGAAGCCCGCGTAATGCGGGCGACGCTTGTGGAGATGGAGTGTGCTGGGCCACAAAGTCATCATCATCTTGCATTGTTGGGGTAGCTTGCGGTTGGGGAGAGCTTGGAGTGTCTTGTCTCTGTGGGTGATCAGCCCACGATGCATCCCGAGCAGTTGGCGTCAGAGGACGACCAATGCTGATGAGTTCGCTGTGCGTGAGCACAGGCGATGATACCAATTGGTGCTCGATCTGAGGAAGGACTTCATCATCTTCAACATTGTCATGGTGACCAATGTCTTCAGCAGCGGTGGGGTCAACTACTGGAATGTCTTCAGCTTTAGGAGCCTCTGTGGAAGCAGGCTCATGAACTATCATCCGTCGTTCTTGATGCGAAGAGGCAGGATGAGCAACCGAGATGGGCTCGACAACAAGGGGCTCTGCGGGAGCAGCCCGATCTTTCTTGGTTTTGCGCTTCTTCTTGGAGGGAGCGGCATCAGAAGCTTCAGGATTTTTCCTCTTTCTGGCTTTAGCCTCGGCAGCCCTTGTCTTCTTTAGTTCTGAAGCCGCTGTGGGGACCTTAGGCTTCGAACTTGTCATACTGGCAGGGAAGACAATGGGATGTACTTCCTGCCTTGTTGCTTCGGGTTCGGCCACAACTGGCTTCTTCTTCTTCTTTGCAGCCATCCTGGGATCGATGCCAGGACGCCCAAGATCCTTGCGGTTTTCAGCTTCATTGTAGGCTTGCACGCACTTGTCAGCCAGACTTTTCATGCGCTCACGGGAACCTTTAGCTTCTACGCGTTTCTTGAGAATGGCTTCCTTGAGCTCGTGCAGCATAATCTTGAAGTTCTTGACATCTTGCACGCTGAGCTTTGCCATGTGCTTCTTGAACTGAGCTTTCTCATAGTCGATCTTTTGCTTCAGTTCAACGATGCGCTGAGCTAGAGCTAGCTCAGAAGCAATGGCTCCAGTGAAAGCGACACTGAGGCCAATTGGAAGTTGCAGATCATCAAAGCTGAGATTGGGGGTTTCAAACCACTCATCAATGAAGTTGTGAAGGATTGCTATGTCAAAGAGAGGCAAATCATTGAAGATTTCTGCTTCTTCCTTGCTCTTAATCAGTTGCTCAAGAGCGTCATCTGTAAGATCTTCATCGCTGGACAGATCAATGGCGTCATTGCGCAGAATAGCAGCAGCAGTCAGTTCTTGGTTAGTGGGTTGCAAGGGCATCTTCACTCTGGAGGGCTTGGAGATGTGTGACAAATCTTCAGACTACACACTGTGTTCAGGAGTTGCAGTGGCCAGAGGCTTCGCTTGTAAGACCTTTGGTGCAGGAGCAGGCTTTGAAGCTTTAGGCTTCTTCAGTTTCTTTGGCTTCGACGGTGCAGGCGCTTCATCAGATTCAGTGTCATATGTAGGCTCATCCACGGCTGTCCCTTGAACCATGATATGAGTGATGAGACCTTCCAAGTTGTAGAAGGGCCCAACAAGATTGGGTTCAGCTTTGCGTGTGCCATCAGCACGAGGAGCAGAGGGGCCTGGATTGAAGTCTAAGCCTCGTGATTTCTTGTTCTCTTTGGCCGAGTTCCTGGCAAACTGAAGATTGCACTTGAACAGATTATCATCGCGGCACCATAGTAATGAAGATGGGTCTACATCCGCAGGGTGTGGTCCACGGACCATGCAAGGATAGAATCCTTGTGCAATGGCTTCAGCTCTGGACTTGGGTTGAAGATTTCTATATAGAATGTCTCCCCATGGTCGTTTAATGGCATTCTTCTCAGCATACTCCTGGGTCACGAACCTGTACTTGAACCACTGTTCTGCCCAATATCTTTGAATCCATTGGATTCGAGTTTTTCGCTGATTGTAGTCCTCCTTTGGATCTGTCTTGTACAGCTCATAGAGGTCAGGAGGCAAATCTTTTGAGGTGTTGCCGCGACGTTGTCTGCCACCCTTTCCTGTAGGTTTCTCTGGTGACATGAAGCTTAAACTGAAGGGCTTCAACACGTTTAAAGGCTTCAAAGGCTTCCGCTTTTTGGTCAAACAGGAACTGGCTTCGGGAGAGTTAATGTGATGCTGTAAGAATTCTGCAAACGAATGCAGACTATGAGAACCAAGGGATTCTCCCACAGACATGTACCTGTGACAGCATTAAGGTGCGAGGGAAGGGGAAGAGGGCATATGCATTCTCAGAAGATTTTGAAGATAAATCAGTTTAGAAGACATTGACCTCATAGTGCGAAGACATTCACTGATAGATAGTGAGTTAGTTCCAGATTTGTACGAATCCACGAATAAGTACAAGTGAGGAATCTAACTACTTTGTGAAGCATAAGTGAACATACTAGGCATATTATGAGATGTAGTATGAAATAGATCCAACTTGTGTGAACAGAAACTGTTTGTGGTAGAAAGTGATGAATCTATAGGATCAAAGGGCCGTAAAAAGGAAGTTTTATTTACCACACGAAGAACTGCTAGACGGAGTGGGAGAGGAGTCCGAGCAGTTCGATCGTCCATGCCCTAACTTGGCGACGGAGGACACCTACGGCAACGGCGAAGAAGGCGATGTCCGCGGCCGGCGTGAAGACGGCGTCGGTGAGGTCGCGACAGCTAAGCGCTTCGTCGCCGGCGTCGTCGAGGGCTAGCGGTGGCTCTAGGGTTTGTGCAAGAGTGGAAGAAGGGATAATGACTGTGGTGAGGCGTGTATTTATAGGGATAGGGACGGCACAGTGTTATTACACAGATGCCCCTGGCGATTCACATCTGAAGGACACGTGGCTATCATGCAACATATCGGAGGTTGTTCCACGTTCCCACGCACGCCTGGATTGTCGGGTGGTCGTTCCCACTTCTCCGGATTTCAGGTGAAGGAATTAGCATTGAAAATGGACTTAATGTTTGTCTCTGTATCTTCTGCTGTCAAGGACGCAGAGAAGACATTCGACAGTTTCAATAGAATGCATATGATTTGGATAGATAGAGTTTGAGATAGAAAGCATAGAGAGATTAGGGCCCGATCACATTCACTTAGTTCAAAAGATTCAACAAGGAAGACGTAGCTATAAGTGAATGATGTAGAGGATAGAACACTAGTATGTATATATTAGAAGACAATCAAGTCAACATAGTGAAGATAATCATGAAGACAAGTTGAAATTGAAGACAAACCAAATGTGAAGACATAGCAAATGTAACACCATGGGTAAAACACTTCAACAGAAGAATTTTGGTGGTGGCGTTACCCACCGTATAGGAAGTATTAGACCCAGACACGGCGCACAATTATCGTGGCGCTCTGAAGTCAAATTCCACGTTAATGTATTCACACTCAGAATGTAAGTCTTCATTTATTGAAGATATACTTTACTTCGTGTGTTGCACATCTAAGTCATCAACATGCATAAGTGTTAGGATGTGTGCCTGATCACAGGACATTTGAGGATTCCAAGATATTTAGCTCACACCGTAACTTGCAAAACCTCTTCTCATCCAAGGGCTTGGTGAAGATATCTGTCAATTGCTCTTCAGTGTTGACGTGTATGATATCAATATCTTCCTTCACAACATGATCTCTGAGAAAGTGATGACAAATTTCAATGTGCTTTGTCTTCGAGTGCTGAACTGGGTTGTTGGCAATCTTGATGGCGCTTTCGTTGTCGTAGTAGAGTGGCACTTGCTTCAGGTGAATGCCATAGTCTTTGAGTGTTTGCTTCATCTATAGAAGCTGAGTGCAGCAAGATCCAACAGCAATGTATTCAGATTCAGCAGTGGAGAGAGATACACAGTTCTACTTCTTTGAATACCAACATCCAAGTGATCGTCCCAGAAAATGACATGTGCCTGATGTAGACTTGCGATCCACCTTGTCACCAGCATAATCAGCATCCGAGAATCCAACTAGATCAAACTCTGAGCCCTTTGGATACCATAATCCTAGTGTTGGGGTGTGAGCCAAATATCTGAGAATTTGCTTCACAGCTAAGTGATGCGATTCCTTTGGTGCCGCTTGGAACCGGGCACACATGCAAACACTAAGCATGATATCTGGCCTAGATGCACATAAATAAAGCAAGGAACCAATCATGGAGCGATATACCTTTTGATCGAACTCTTTACCATTGTCGTCGGGACCCAGATGATGTTTGGCTGGCATGGGCGTTGTGTAGCCTTTGCAATCTTGCATTCCAAATTTCTTCAGGCAATCTTTGAGGTATTTCTCTTGAGATATAAAGATGCCATTGCGTTGCTGACGTATTTGATGACCAAGGAAGAAATTCAGCTCTCCCATCATGGATATATGATATTGCTCTTGCATCATATATCCAAACTCATCAGTGTATTTCTGATTGGTGCAGCCGAAGATAATGTCATCCACATATATTTGGCACACAAACAGTTCACCATCATATGTCTTCGTGAAGAGAGTGGGGTCGAGGGAACCAGGTTTGAAGCCTTTGCTCTTCAGGAAGTCTTTGAGTGTGTCATACCAAGCCCTAGGGGCTTGTTTGAGGCCATACAGTGCCTTGTTGAGCTTGTACACCATATCAGGATGTTTGGGATCTTCAAAGCCAGGCGGTTGTGCAACATACACTTCTTCGTCAATCTTGCCATTGAGAAAAGCGCTCTTCACATCCATTTGATACAGAAGAATGTTATGATGATTTGCATAGGCCAGCAGTATGCGTATGGCTTCAAGCCTAGCCACATGAGCAAATGTTTCATCGAAGTCAATCCCTTCAACTTGAGTGTATCCTTGAGCAACGAGACGAGCTCTATTTCTGACAACTTGACCATGCTCATCTTGCTTGTTGCGATATATCCATTTGGTGCCTATTATATTGTGCTTGCAAGGAACAAGACGCTTAACCGGTTCCCATACATTATTCAGCTCAAACTGTTGAAGCTCTTCTTGCATAGCTTGAATCCATTCAGGTTCCATGAAGGCTTCATCAACTTTCTTGGGTTCAGATATTGAGACAAATGCGAAGTGCCCACAGAAATTTGCTAGCTGTGTTGCCCTTGAACGAGTGAGTGGACCTGGTGCATTGATGCTATCAATTATTCTCTCAATCTGTACTTCATTTGCAACACAAGGATGAACAGGACGAAGATTTTGCTCTTGCTGATCATTGTCATCGTTAGAAGGATTGTCTTCAGGCTGAGCATTGTCTTCAGGTTGATCAGGTGCGGAGATGATAAGTTCCTCTTCAGGCTGAGCTTCAGATGGTATGATTTCTCCAGTTCCCATAAGTTTGATTGATTCACTTGATGGAACTTCATCTAGCACATTTGGCAGGTGCTCTCTTTGCGAGCCGTTAGTCTCATCGAACCGCACATCCACAGTTTCAACCACTTTATAGTGAAAGAGGTTGAAGACTCTGTAGGAGTGCGAATCCTTTCCATATCCAAGCATAAAACCTTCATGTGCTTTTGGTGCAAATTTTGAAGTGTGATGTGGATCCTTGATCCAGCACCTGGCACCAAATACTCTGAAGTAACTGACATTTGGCTTCTTGCCAGTAAGGAGCTCATAGGATGTCTTGTTCAGAAGCTTGTGAAGATAAACACGGTTGATGATATGGCATGCAGTATCAATGGCTTCAGGCCAGAATTTTCTTGGAGTCTTGTATTCATCAAGCATCGTCCGGGCCATCTCAATAAGTGTTCTATTCTTGCGTTCGATGATGCCATTCTACTGTGGCGTGTACGGAGCTGAGAATTCATGTGTGATTCCCAAAGTATCAAGATACGTATCCAGGCCAGTGTTCTTGAATTCAGTGCCATTGTCACTTCTGATATGCTTTATCTTGACGCCATAGTTGTTTATTGCTCGATTGGCGAAGCGTCTGAAGACATCCTGCACTTCAGTCTTGTATAGGATTATATGCACCCAAGTATATCTTGAATAATCATCAACAATGACAAAGCCATAGAGACAAGAAGTAGTAGTAAGAGTTGAGTAATGAGTGGGACCGAAAAGGTCCATGTGGAGCAGTTCGAAGGGTTGAGTCGTTGTCATGATTGTCTTCGAGGGATGCTTGGCCCTCATCATCTTTCCTGCTTCACAGGCACCGCATAAGTGATCCTTTTTGAACCTGACGCCCTCGATTCCTATGACATGCTTCTTTCTTGCAAGAGTGTGCAAGTTCCTCATGCCAGCATGACCTAGCCTCCGATGCCAGAGCCAGCATTCTGAAGCTTTTGCTAGAAGACATACAGCAAGCTGTGGTCCTCCTGGGAAATCTACCACGTACAAATCATCTTTCCGATGCCCTTCAAACACTAGAGACTTGTCAGATTCGATTAGAACAAGGCAAGAATATTTTCCAAACATCACAATCATGTTTAAATCGCAAAGCATTTAGACAGAAATTAAGTTGAAACCAAGGGATTCAACAAGCATGACTTTATCCATGTGTTGATCCTTTGAGATTGCAACTCTACCTAGACCCAATACCTTACTTTTACCAGTGTCAGCAAATGTGATGTAACTTTTGTCAGATGGACGTAAGGTTGAGTCCATAAGAAGGCTTCGCTTGCCAGTCATGTGATTAGTACACCCACTATCAATAATCCATTCTGAAGCAGCTGGTGTCGTACCCTACAGTGCAGTTAGGGGGATAGGCTTCACGAAGAGAGTTGTGAAGCAAAAACATTTGAAGAGCAAGTGGATTATGAAAGCTTAGATCAAGGTTAGGACTGATAGGGGAAGTAGCAAGTGACTCAGGAACAAAATACATAATAAGACCATTTGGGCATTTGATCTTGCGCCCTACAAGATGTTTAAGGTCCCCAGCAATAGCTTCAGACGATTTTGGTTTTCGGCTGGAGACCTTTCCCTGCAAAAGAGAGTTAAGCTTTCTTAGCCACCCACATCTTCAAGGGTGGCTTCGAAGCAATGAGTCTAAGTGCAGCATCTTAGAACTTTGGCTTTGGAGCCCTAGCAAAAGTCTTGCAGGTGAACAATAGTACTCATAAGAATAGGTAGAATAGTTTTTGGTCTTATGAACATGGCGGTTTGATGAAACGCTCTCATATTCATAGGCCTGAGTAAGGTTTCCCTGCAAAACATTTGCGTTAGTGCGACTCAGGTGAGTCCTCTGTCTGTATGAAGCCTTTGGACCATATGAAGCCTGTGGTCTGGGGTTTGTCTTCTTCACTTGTGGTGTCATGACGACATTCACAGGAAGATTCTCCAAACACCTTTTCGGCACCCAGACCTTCTTCATAGGCGGCCCATTCCTGCAGTTAGTACCAATATACCTGGCAAACACTTCACCATTCTGATTCTTAAACAGTTTATAGTTTGCATCAAAGGATTCATCAATAACAATGGGATTAGCACAAGTGAAGCCAGATAGGGTGGATGGATCCACTGAAGGTCCCTTTGCAGCAACCCATGTGGTTTTGGGGTACTGATCAGGTTTCCAGTAAGAGCCATCAACATTCATTTTCCTTTCGAACCCAACACTCTCTTCCCTAGGGTTTCGGTTCAGGATCTGCCTTTTGAGGACATCACATAGTGTCTGATGCCCTTTGAGACTTTTGAACATCCCTGTTTCAAGCAATGTCTTCAACGTAGCATTCTCATCAGCAATAGTAGTGGCATCCTTAGTAGAGGGATTAGTTGGCACATCAGCAGTTGAAGATATTGCAATAGTAGCAGCAGTAGAACAACCAGCAACAGAAGTAGCGTTGTCACGCTCAATACATTTAAGACATGGTGGTTCAAATTCTTCCTGAGCGGAACTGATCTGTTTGGCGCGAAGTGACTCGTTTTCCTTTTGAAGATCTTCATGAGCCGCTCTCAATTTCTCAAGATCTTGTTTCCTTTGAAGATAATCATAGGAAAGATTTTCATGAGTTGTTGAGAGCGTTTCATGACGACTTTCAAGTTCCTCATACTTAACATGAAGATTTTTTATGTCTTCAATCAAGGACCGAGATCGAGTCATTTCAGCGTCTAACAGGTCATCGCTTTTGTCTAACAGTTTTTGAATATGTTCCATAGCTTTCTGTTGTTTAGTTGCAATTTTAGCAAGTATTTTGTAGCTGGGTTTGGAACCACAATCAGAGTCATCTTCACTAGATGTTTGATTGTGAGTAGTGCGTGTGTTTACCTTGGCACTGCGTGCCATGAAGCAGTAGGTAGGAGCGGAGTAGTCCTTGTCATTTGCATCGGTGTCGGTGATGAAGTCATTGTCTTCAGTGTTGAAGATGGACTTGGCAACGTATGCTGTAGCCAGACTCGCAACGCCAGAATGGGACTCCTCCTCAGACTCCACCTCCGCCTCCTCAGAAGCGGACTCCTCCTCTGAATCCATTTCCTTGCCAGCAAACGCACGTGCCTTGCCAGATGAGCTCTTCTTGTGTGATGAAGACTTTGAGGAAGGCTTGGAAGAAGACTTTGAGTATTTCTTCTTCTTCTTCTTGTCGTCAGAGTCGTACTCCTTGCTCTTCTTCTTCTTCTTCTTCTTCTTCTTCTTCTTCTTCTTCTTCTTCTTCTCATTGTCCCACTGCAGACACTCAGAGATGTAGTGGCCAGGTTTCTTGCACTTGTGGCATGTTCTCTTCTTGTAGTCATGAGCAGAAGCTTCATCATTCCTTGAGCTTGATCGTGAAGACTTTCTGAAGCCTTTCTTCTTGGTGAATTTTTGGAACTTCTTCACAAGCGTAGCAAGCTCCTTTCCAATGTCTTCAGGATCATCAGAACTACTATCAGATTCTTTTTCAGATGAGGAGACAGCTTTTTCCTTCAAGGCACGAGTTCGCCCATAGTTGGGACCGTAGATGTCTCTTTTCTCAGAAAGCTGAAACTGATGTGTGTTGAGCCTCTCAAGTATGTCAGATGGATCGAGTGTTTTGAAGTCAGGACGTTCTTTAATCATCAGGGCTAGGGTGTCAAACGAGCTGTCAAGTGATCTTAGGAGTTTCTTGACGACTTCATGCTTGGTGATCTCAGTGGCGCCGAGGGCTTGAAGCTCATTTGTGATGTCAGTGAGTCGAACAAACGTGAGCTGAACATTCTCATTGTCATTTCTCTTGAAGCGGTTGAAGAGGTTGCGAAGGACACTGATTCTCTGATCTCTCTGGGTTGAGACGCCTTCGTTGACCTTGGAGAGCCAGTCCCAGACTAGCTTAGATGTTTCCAAAGCTCTCACGCGGCCATACTGTCCTTTGGTCAGATGACCACAGATGATGTTCTTGGCAGTGGAGTCCAGTTGAATGAACTTCTTGACATCAGCAGCGGTGACACCTTCACCATCCTTGGGAACGCCATTCTTGACGACATACCCTAGGTCGACATCAATGGCTTCAAGATGCATGCGCATCTTATTCTTCCAGTAGGGATATTCAGTTCCATCGAAGATGGGGCATGCAGCGGAGACTTTAATTATCCCTACAGTCGACATAGCTAAAACTCCAGGTGGTTAAACCGAATCACACAGAACAAGGGAGTATCTTGCTCTGATACCAATTGAAAGTGCTAGTGATCTACTAGAGGGGGGGTGAATAGGTGATTTTTATTGAAGTCTTTAGATCACACAGATAGGAACACTTAAGTGATGCCTAACATTCTTTGGCTCTGGGTGTTTAGGGCTTTATCCTCGCAAGGAATTCTCTCTCAAAGGCTTCGAGGTTGGTTGCCCTCAAATGACAAAAGCCGTGCACTAACTCTGAGCAGCCAACCATTTATGGTTGTAGGGGGTGGGCTATTTATAGCCACTAGGCAACCCGGCCTGATTTGTCCGAAATGACCCTTGGTCACTAAGGAACTGACACGTGTTCCAACGGTCAGATTTCAAACACACACGTCAACTTTACTTGGGCTACAAAGCAAAACTGACTTATCCAACTCTGGACAAGGTTTGCTCTCATAGTCTTCACTCAAAGACATAGGATTTGGTTAAGCATCACTTCAGTCATTCTGACTGGTTCACTTGGACCCCACTTAACAGTACGGTGGTTCCTATGACTCAAAAAAGAAGAAAAAGAATGACGAAACAACTAAGTCTTCACGCTCCATAGTCTTCATGTGATGTCTTCTCTTGTCATAGACTTCAATGTGAATGTCTTCACATACCACCTTTGACTTCAGTGTCTTCATACATTTTTAGGGGTCATCTCTGGTAGGAAAACCAAATCAATGAGGGACTTCTACCTGTGTTATCCTAAAATTCCCAAAAACACATTAGTCCCTCAACCAGGTTTGTCGTCAATACTCCAAAACCAACTAGGGGTGGCACTAGATGCACTTACAAAAATATAGCTCCATGTAAAGTTACCCATAGAAGTAGACGAAAGAGGGGATGCCTTCCGGGGCATCCCCAAGCTTTGGCTTTTAGGTGTCCTTATATTATCTTGGGGTTGCCATGGGCATCCCCAAGCTTTGGATCTTGCCACTTCTTGTTCCATAATCCATCAAATCTTTACCCAAAACTTGAAACTTCACAACACAAAACTTAAAGCAGAAAAACTCGTGATCTCCGTTAGTGAAAGAAAACAAAAAACCACTTCAAGGTACTGTAATGAACTCATTCTTTATTTATATTAGTGTTATACCTACTGTATTTCAACTTCTCTATGGATTATAAACTATTTTACTAGCCATAGATTCATCAAAATAAGCAAACAACACACGAAAAACAGATTCTGACAAAAACAGAACAGTCTGTAGTAATCTGTAGCTAGAGCAAGATCTGGGACCCCGAAAATTCTAAAATAAATTTCTGGACGTGAGTAATTTATCTATTAATCATCTTCAAAAAGAATTAACTAAATATCACTTTCCAAATAAAAATGACAGCAGTTCTCGTGAGCGATAAAGTTTCTGTTTTTTACAGCAAGTTCAACAAGACTTTCCCCAAGTCTTCCCAACGGTTCTACTTGGCACAAAAACTAATTAAACACAAAAAACACAACCAAAACAGAGGCTAAATAATTTATTTATTACTAAACAGGAGCAAAAATTAATTAATAAAAATAAAATTGGGTTGCCTCCCAACAAGCGCTATCGTTTAACGCCCCTAGCTAGGCATAACAAGCAAGAATAGATCTATGTATTGCCATCTTTGGTTGGCAATTCTTCTATGAGGCATCTATCTCCCTTAGGAATTTATTTCTTTCTAGTAATTATCAAACACTTAGGCACAAGATCGAAAAATTCATTTGTAGCAATTGGTTCCTTAATGATAGCAAAAAGATTGGGATGAATACTTATAGATTTAAGATCCGCGGTTTCCTTACTAGACGATTCACCCTTATTTTTAGGAACATACATAAGCTTGAAAATTTTAGTAGGAGGAGTTGGAGTATTCTTTACGGAAGAAAAAGCGGTTCCCAAGTTCGTAATGATACCCTCAAGTTTATCGATTCTAGTAGAATCTAAGTTTATTTTCTCATTTAACTATGGGTTCCTTTTCCTTAATATTTTTCAAAGTCATTCCTACCTTATATCCATATTGGATAATTTGATTGTGGATCTTTTTATCTAGATTTTCAATTAATTCAATAGTAGCAACTTTATTTTCAATAATTTCAAGTCTTTGCATGACATGCTCCAAAGTTAACATAGTTCCATTAACCAAAAGAGGTGGTGAGCCAAATAAATCTAACATAGCATTATAAGAATCAAAAGTATGGCTACCCAAGAAGTTCCCTCCGGTAATGGTATCAAGAATATATCTATACCAAGGATTAGCACCTACATAAAAATTGCGGAGAATAACTGAAGTAGATTGCTTCCTGGTAGATCTATTTTGAGCATTGCAAATTCTATACCAAGCATCTTTTAGATTTTCTCCCTCCCTTCGTTTAAAATTTAGAACTTCATTCTTGGGAGACAATGGAGAAGATATGAGACTAGCCATAACGACAAACTAACACATGAGCAAACAAAAAGCAAATGGGCAAAAGAGGCAAATAGAGAGAGAGGGAGGATAGAGAGAGAGAGGGCGAATAAAACGGCAAGGGTGAAGTGGGGGAGAGGAAAATGAGAGGCAAATGGCAAATAATGTAATGCAGGAGATAGGGATTGTGATGGGTACTTGGTATGTTGACTTTTGCGCAGACTCCCCGGCAACGGCGCCAGAAATTCTTCTTGCTACCTCTTGAGCACTGCGTTGGATTTCCCTGAAGAGGAAGGGATGATGCAGCAAAGTAGTGTAAGTATTTCCCTTAGTTTTTGAGAACCAAGGTATCAATCCAGTAGGAGGCTACGCTCGAGTCCCTCGTACCTACACAAAAACAATAGCTCAACGCAACCAACGCGCTTAGGGGTTGTCAATCCCTTCACGGTCACTTACGAAAGTGTGATTCGATAGAGATGATAAATAATATTTTTGGTATTTTTGGTATAGAGATGCAAAGTAAAAAGTAAAAGCAAAGTAAAAGCAAAGCAATAATAAAGTGATGGAGATTGATATAGTGAGAAAGAGACCCGGGAGCCATAGGTTTCACTAGTGGCTTCTCTCAAGAGCATAAGTATTCTACGGTGGGTGAACAAATTACTGTTGAGAAATTGACAGAATTGAGCATAGTTATGAGAATATCTAGGTATGATCATGTATATAGGCATCACGTCCGAGACAAGTAGACCGAAACGATTCTGCATCTACTACTATTACTCCACTCATCGACCGCTATCGAGCATGCATCTAGAGTATTAAGTTAAAAACAGAGTAATGCCTTAAGCAAGATGACATGATGTAGAGGGATAGTTTCATGCAATGTGATAAAAAACCCATCTTGTTATCCTCGATGGCAACAATACAATACGTGCCTTGCTGCCCCTTCTGTCACTGGAAAAGGACACCGCAAGATTGAACCCAAAGCTAAGCACTTCTCCCATGGCAAGAAAAACCAATCTAGTAGGCCAAACCAAACTGATAATTCGAAGAGACTTGCAAAGATAACTAATCATACATAAAAGAATTCAGAGAAGATTCAAATATTATTCATAGATAGACTTGATCATAAACCCACAATTCATCGGTCTCAACAAACACACCGCAAAAAGAAGGTTACATCGAATAGATCTCCACGAGAGAGGGGGAGAACATTGTATTGAGATCCAAAAAGAGAGAAGAAGCCATCTAGCTACTAGCTATGGACCCGTAGGTCTGAAGTAAACTACTCACACTTCATCGGAGGGGCTTGGATGATGATGTAGAAGCCCTTTGTGATCGATGCCCCCTCCAGCGGAGCTCCGGAATAGGCTCCAAGATGGGATCTCGTGGATATAGAAAGTTGCGGCGGTGGAATTAGGTTTTTGGCTCCGTCCCCGATCATTTGGGGTACGTGGATATATATATAGGAGGAAGAAGTACGTCGGTGGAGCTTCGAGGGGCCCACGAGGCAGGGGGCGCGCCCTAGGGGGGCGCCCTCCACCCTCGTGACCACCTCGTGGCTTTCTCGACGAAGGGTCCAAGTCTCCTGGATCTTATCTGATGAGAAAATCACGTTTCCGAAGGTTTCATTCCATTTGCACTTCGTTTGATATTCCTTTTCTTCGAAATCCTAAAACACGCAAAAAACAACAATTCTGGGCTGGGCCTCCGGTTAATAGGTTAGTCCCAAAAATAATATAAAAGTGGAAAATAAAGCCCAATAATGTCTAAAACAGTAGATAATATAGCATGGAGCAATCAAAAATTATAGATACGTTGGAGACGTATCACTGTTCCAAATGACGCTGAGGGACACACACCCATATGGAAGAAGAATCTATATTTTGGGACCTACCCTACTGGTAAGACCTAGAGGTCCGCTCTTCAATCGACGTGATGCACGTGACGAAGAACCTTTGCGTGAACCTGCTAGGCTTCTTGGGCATGTATGGGAAGACAAAAGATACACCTGAGGCACGGGAGGACCTGCAACGTTTGCACGAAAAAGAGGGCATGCCTCTGAAGCAGTATGAAGGTCCTACCAGCTACGCTCTTACGAAAGAAGAGAAAGAAATCTTCTTTGAATGCCTGCTCAGTATGAAGGTCACGACTGGCTTCTCGTCAAATATAAAGGGAATAATAAATATGCCAGAGAAAAAGTTCCAGAACCTAAAGTCTCATGACTGCCACGTGATTATGACGCAACTGCTTCCGGTTGCATTGAGGGGGCTTCTACCGGAAAATGTCCGATTAGCCATTGTGAAGCTATGTGCATTCCTCAATGCAATCTCTCAGAAGGTGATCGATCCAGAAATCGTACCAAGGCTAAGAAATCGTACCAAGGCTAACAGAAAGTTTATAATTTTTCTAAAACTAATGGCACTAACAGAAAGTTTATAATTTTTCTGACTTAAAAGCAAAAGGTATTAAAAAAGTAAAGCAAAAAATAAAATAAAATAAAAAATGCAAAAAACAAAATAAAAAAATTGGAAAAAAACTATTTTTATAGTAAAGTTAATCACAAACTTGTGATTCACACAAATATCAAAGAATTCAAATTTTAACTATTCAAATTTGAAAACTAATGGCACTAACAGAAAGTTTATAATTTTTGTGACCTAAAAGAAAAATAATTAAACATAAACTTTATTAAAATAAATAAAAATAAAAACAATAAGTATTTTGTTGTAAGTAGAAACAAAATAAAATAAATAAAACAACAAAGAAAACAAAAAAAGTGCCACCTACCGGGCCCCCATGGCGTGAATACGACTAGAAACCCTATCATGGGCTAGGATTCAGGCCCGCGGGTGGCCCAGTGGGCCCACAGGCACACAGCGTATGGTTAGGCCCGAAAGCCTACAATTGAGAAGAGCTCGAGAGGGTGGGCGCAGCAGCGCTTATAAACCACTCTCGAGCTCTCTCAGCTAGCGAGGTGGTACTAAACTTTTGATGCGGGGCAGCACAAGGCCTTTGGTCCCGGTTGGTACCACCAACCGGGACTAAAGGGGGCATTGGTCCTGGTTCGTGGCACCTACCGGGACCAATGCTCCTCGACCCTGGCCCATGACCATTAGTCCCGGTTTGTGCCACAAACCGGGACCAAAGGGTTGGTCCTCGTTGCGGTCAGAGTTTAGTCCCACCTCGCCAACCGAAGGGGGCTCACACCGGTTTATAAGCCCTTCCCTCTCTGCCTTGTTGAGCTCCTCTCAAAGTGAAAATATATGCCCTTATACAGGAAATTTAACCTAAATTCAAAGTGAATTTCTCTGAAATTCATAGAAATTTACTATGAATTTAGATTGAATTTTCTCTATAAGCGCATCTATGCTCATTTTTTTAGTAAAGTTAATCACAAACTTCTGATTCACACAAATTTCAAAGAATTCAAATTTTAACTATTCAAATTTGGAAACTAATGGCACTAACAGAAAGTTTATAATTTTTCTAAAACTAATGGCACTAACAGAAAGTTTATAATTTTTCTAAAACTAATGGCACTAACAAAAAGTTTATAATTTTGCTAACCTAAAAGCAAAAGGAATTAAAAATTAAATGAAAAAACAAAAGAAAATAAATAATGCAAAAAACAAAACAAAAAAACTAGAAAAAAACTATTTTTATAGTAAAGTTAATCACAAACTTGTGATTCACACAAATTTCAAAGGATTCAAATTTTAACTATTCAAATTTGAAAACTAAGGGCAGTAACAGAATGTTTATAATTTTTCTAAAACTAATGGCACTAACAGAAAGTTTATAATTTTGCTGACCTAAAAGCAAAAAAAATTAAAAAAATTAAAAAAAACAAAAGAAAATAAATAATGCAAAAAACAAAACAAAAAATGGAAAAAAACTATTTTTATAGTAAAGTTAATCACAAACTTGTGATTCACACAAATTTCAAAGAATTCAAATTTTTACTATTCAAATTTGAAAACTAATGGCACTAACAGAAAGTTTATAATTTTTCTGACCTAAAAGCAAAAAGAATTAAAAAATAAAGCAAGTAACAAAAGAAAATAAATAAAGAAAAAAACAAAACAAAAAAACTAGAAAAAATAAAAAAAACTGCCACCTAGTGGGCCACCACGACCTGAATACGACTAGAAACCCAACCTGTGCCATGATTCAGGCCCGCGGAGGGCCTAATAGGCCCACAGATAGCATAGTGTCAGATTAGGCCCGTAAGCCTGCATTTGAGAGGAGCTCGAGAGGGCAGCCATAGTGGGGCTTATAAACCACTCCGAGCCCCTCTCAACTAGCGAGGTGGGACTAAACTTTTGGCCGCGGGCAGCGCAAGGCCTTTGGTCCCAGTTGGTGGCACCAACCGGGACTAAAGGGGGAATTGGTACCGGTTCGTGGCACCAACCGGTACCAATGCCCACCTTTAGTCCCGGTTGGTGCCACCAACCGGGACCAAAAGTCTCTGTTTCCCGCCCTTTGGGCTACCGAA
Source organism: Triticum urartu (assembly GCF_003073215.2). Classification (NCBI taxonomy): domain Eukaryota; kingdom Viridiplantae; phylum Streptophyta; class Magnoliopsida; order Poales; family Poaceae; genus Triticum; species Triticum urartu. The sequence goes on from NC_053028.1 coordinate 159,680,561, forward strand.
AATGACCTTTGGTCCCGGTTGGTGGCACCAACCGGGACTAAAGGGTGGCATTGGTCTCGGTTGGTGGCACCAACCGAGACTAAAGGCTTTGGAATATAAGCAAACACAAGTGAAAATTTCACTTGTCATCTCGTAGTTGCCGCCCCGACGCCGCTAGGCTGCCCCGACGCCGTCCGCCGCCCCTGTCGTCGCTGTCACCCGCGCCCTCGCCGTCGCTCACCGTCGCCCGCATCCTTACCGTCGCCCGCGTCCTCACCGTCGCCACTGCCCTCTGCCCCGACGTCGCCGCCGCCACTCCCCGCGCCCCTGCTCGCCCCAGAGCCGACCGCCACGCGCCCTTGCTCGCCCCGACGCCGCCCTCTGTGAGCACCACGCGTCCCTGCCGGCCCCGCCGCCGCCGTCGTGCTTTTTAGTTATATGCTATTTTTACATGTTTTTAGATGTTTTTAGATTTTCATATATGTATGCATGTATTTTTTAGATATATGTATTTCTTATGTATGTTCATATATGTATGTATGTATTTTTTCCATGTTTTTTGTATGTATGTATGTATTTTTTCAATTGTAATATGCATGGTGTTTTAAAAATACATTATTTTAGTACATTAATGTTCTCTGATTTCGTACATTAATTTTAGGTTAGTTTCATTTTTAGAAAAGTTTTATATATTTAGGAAGAAGGAAGAGAAGGAAGAAGGAAGAAGAAGAAAAAGTTTTATATATGCAAAAGTTACATTTTTAGAAAAGTTTCATATATCTAGCTAGAAAGAAGGAAGAAGAAGAAAAAGTAGGAGAGAAAAAAGGAAAATAAGACGAGGAAGAAAGGAGAAGAAGAGGAGAGGAAGAAGAGGAGAAATAAATAAGAAGAGGAAAAAGGAAGAAAAAGAAGAGGAGAAGAAGAAAGGAATAGAGGAGAAGAAGAAAAAAATAGAATATATTTCTATTTTTTCTTCTTCTCCTCTATTCCTTTCTTCTTCTCCTCTTTTTTTCTTCTTCTTTCTTCTTCTTCGATTTTCTCCTCTATTCCTTTCTTCTTCTCCTCTTTTTATTTCTTATTTGTTTTCTTATGTTTTATCAGGTCTGTCGTCGTCGATATACCCCGTGTCTCGACAACTTCAACACGAGGGGGGGTTCGACCTACCCCCTCCCCGATAATATTATTTTCCCATGTATGTATGCAACAGTTACATTTTTAGAAAAGTTTTATATATATATAGCTAGGAAAGGAAGAAGAAAAAGAATGAGAGGAAAAAGGAAAATAAGAAGAGGAACAAAGGAGAAGAAGAGGAGAGGAAGAAGAGGAGAAATAAATAAGAAGAAGAAAAAAGAAGAAAAAGAAGAGGAGAAGAAGAAAGGAATAGAAGAGAAGAAGAGAAAATAGAAAGAAGAGGAGAAGAAGAAAGGAATAGAAGAGAAGAAGAGAAAATAGAATATTCTATTTTCTCTTCTTCTCCTCTCTTCCTTTCTTCTTATCCTCTTTTTTCTTCTTAGTTTTTTTCTTCAATCTTCTCATCTATTAATATCTTCTTCTCCTCTTTTTATTTCTTCTTCGTCTTCTTGTTTTTTATTGGATATGTCGTTGTCGATATACCCCGTGTCTCGATAACTTCAACACGAGGGGGGGGGGGTTCGACCTACCCCCTCCCCGATAACATTATTTTTCCCATGTATGTATGTCGTCGTTGTCGATATAACCCCCTCCCGGATAACTTCGACCGTGATAATTTATACCACGGGAGCACCCCCCGGCCCTCTCGCTCGACCAAAACTCTCAAGGACACCCAAACCCTAGAAAAAAATGATGTCGGTCTCCTACCCCCTCCCGCCGTGCCCCTACCCTTGAAGCCTTGCCGAGGCCACCCCAAACCCGGAATAAGCTTGGTCTACGTTTGCCACTAATATATCCACATGCTGTCATGTTTGTGTAATAATTGCCATGTTGTAATATTTGCAGAAACAATGGAGTTCGGACGAGACGAGGAACAAGAACAGGTGTTGGGGGACATAATCTTAGCCGGAGGTGATGTCATGTCGTATCTTAACGACAATGATGGTCTGGAAGCAGAACAGGGTGAAGAAGAAGCAGGCTACGGTGATCGAAGAATGGAGGAGGAAAGACATGATTATGATGGCTCCGGTGACCCAATGCTAGTGCAAGAAGGAGCCCGTGGTGACGGCTCCGGTGACCGAACAGAATCCGGCCAGGTAAATATATTAGTTAAGCCTGTGATGACTAGCTAATTGATGCATTCATTGTTTTGGTATGTACACATATTAATTAACTCTCATCTAATTCTTCTGTTTTCTAGCCCTACGGATCAAGCACAACTTCGGTAAAGAGACGAGTCCCAAAGAAAAAGTTGCGCTCGGATGAAAGGTTTGAGATCACAATAATCGCGTGCGATGGCATGCCGATTGAACCCATCCGGACAAAGGAAGCATTTGCTGCTCAGTGCGGGGTTCTTGTTAGGGACAAGATCCTGATCAACATCTAGCAATGGTGTAAGCCTAAGAACGAAGACCTTGAGGTGTCTTATGTCAATGATATGCAGAAAAATGATCTTTGGACTGAGCTGAAGGCAAATTTCACCCTACTGACAGAGGAGGATCCGGAGAAGCTAGTTAAAGAGCAATGAATCAAGTCTCATGCTCTTAAGAAGATGGCAGACCTATTCAGGAGGTGGAAGAATGAGCTGAAAACGTTTGTCGACAAAGAAGAGACACTAGAATTCATCGGCAGATATGAGAAGATGAGAGATCACGGGCCCGCATTTGTGGCCTACAAGACATCAGAAAAGAGTAAGAAGATGTCGGCGACAAACAAGAAAAATGCCGCAAAGAAGAAGCTTCACCATCGCACGCGATCAGATGGCTACCTCAAAGCCCATCCTAAGTGGGCCAAGGCTGAGAATGATCTTCTTGATAAAGGGATCGAACCAGAGACAATGAACTGGCCAGACCGTTGCTGGACTTGGTTCTTCGGGGCTGGTGGAACCTTGGACCCTGTATTAGGGAAAAGTGTTCGGACGGACGAGCAAATGAACATACCAGTCAAGAAGCTGAAGCACTATATCGATGCAGCGTAGCAAGGGACGTTCGTTCCAGACAGAGAGAACAACGAGCTCACAATGGCCCTCGGGAATCCTGAGCACCCTGGACGGACACGAGGCACGCCAGGCTCCGTTCCATGGAAGGCTGGTTTTCCGGACGCAGACGGTTACAAATGCCAGGAGAGGAGGAAAAAAGTGGAGCATGCCCAAATTCAGACGCTGCACGAAAGGGTTCAAGCGCTAGAGGAACGAGAAGTAGCTCGCAACAAGCGACCTGCCAAAACTACCCTCGAAGCTACCCCGCCATCTCAGCGGAGAAGCAGCATGGCTTCCACCGAGCTGCTTCAGCCGGAGCATGTCTTGACGGCTCCTGCTAGCTACCCCGTGGATGCTATCACGGAGTCTCAACAGTGCCACCTTATGACGCAATGGCAGAACTTCAAAGTCAAGGTGGCTGTCGGCTCTGTTCGACCTACTGAACCCGGCGCAACTTTTCACTGTAGTCCGATTCCAAAAGGATATGCCAGGGTGACGGTGGACGAAATAACGGAGGGATTTGAGGACCTCCAGCTTGACTACCCTACTGGTGAAGGGGAGACTCAGCTGGGTTCTTGTCTATTGACTCCATGCCTATGGCGGAAAGAGCTCATCAAGCTTCTGAACTGGACGCCTCCGCCTCCTCCTACTCCTCCGGCGAGTCAGGGCACTCCGGCTCCTCCTCCGCCTCCTCCTCCGGCAAGTGATCAGGGCACTCAGTCTCCTTCTCCGGCGCGTGGCGGCACTCTCCCTCCTTCTCCGCCTGCGCCGACGCACCCGAGCAGCCAGCCTCCTCCTTCTCCGCCTCATCAGCAAGGGCGGAAGAGACCCGCCGCCGCTCCGGCTGGTCCGACGCGTCGTAGTCCTTCTCCTCCGCCTCGTATGCAAGGAAAGAAGACAGCCGTAGCCGCTCCGTCTGCTCTGCCGGCGTCTAGCAGTACAGCCAGAGGCGGGAGGCAATACAGATTCGGTCCTTCTTTGAAGACTCCAGAGAAGTTACCATACAAGAGGACCCCGGAGGAGAACGCGAAGATAGCGCGAGCCGAAGTGAAGAACTTCTTTGAAGGGGTGAAAGCAAAGAAACATCCACCTTCGGAGGAGAAGGTAGATCCGGTGAAAGCGAAGCGCACTCTGGCTGCCCTGGAAAAACTAGTAAAGTCTCCGCCGAGAGGCAACTATGATCGCATTATTGCAAAGAAATTTGTCGAAGCGGAGCGGTCGGGAAGTACTGTCAGTGATCAAAGGATAACAGAACGATGAGCTGGGAAAAAATTGCCCAGCTCGGTGAACAAGCGAACCAATCGTGCCCCCCCCGCTCAAGGTGTCTAGCGACATCGTCGCTAATGATCCGAGGATGTTTCCTGGTTATAGAAATCTTGGAGATTACCTGCCCAACGATGTACATTATGATTTCTTGGAGGTGGAGGAACACAAATATGAGTACGGGAAGCCTCTCATCAAAGATGAAAGATCTCTAACAACGATGGTGCGAAGATTCCATGATTGGTACATGAATACCTGCAGAGAGCCTGGGGGAGGAATACTTTGACGCTGAGAGTTAGAGAGGAGCATGACCTCATTGGAATTGAACTGTTGAATGTTCCATTTGAGGAGTTCTTCCAGTTTTTCAATCAAAAGGCCCTCAATAAAGCAACGATCACTTGCTACTGTCTGTAAGTAGTACTACTTCTGTCATTAAGTCTCTCTATATAGGTCAGCTCTTTCGTTGCATGTATTTATAATTATCCTCACTATATTATGCAGATTGAAGATCGCCGAATTGAAGAAAAGACAAACCGGTGATATTCGGTTCATTAACACAAATCTCATAGATGCAACTGAGGTTAAATATCATGCCGAATATACCGAGGCCAACTTGCTACGATCGTTGGTAATAAATGAAAACAAAGATATAATACTCTTTCCTTACAACTTCAAATGAGTGTTACTATCTTGTGCATATTCGGTTTCCCTTATTAGTCCAAGTTATAGTAATGTAATTGATGAGTTATGCATGCGTGCGCAGCTTCCACTATATTCTCCTAGAGATTAAGCTTGAGCAGGGACTAGTAACCGTCTTAGACTCGAGACGAAAAGATCCCCAGGACTATTCGGACATGACTCAAATGCTCGAGAAGTAAGTTAAATTGATCATTATCCACCTTATCAGCAACTTTGTTCATTTCCTGATATCAAGTAATTGTTTTCTTTGTCTGGCAGGGTTTGGAGAAAATTCACCAAAAAAGCTCCGGGACTGCCGAAGAAGCTGCAATTTAGACACCCGAAAGTAAGTACTATAGTAACATGTTCCGCGCATCTCCTAGTGATTCAAGCACTAGTTTTATCAATACCATTTGGCATGCTTTCTTATTAGTTTGATTGACCTCTACTTCTTGTAAAGTGGTTGTGGCAGGAAAAAGGGAATAATTTTTATGGATACTACGTTTGCGAGTCCATCCGCCACACGACCTGTGAACGGGGTACTCTGACGAACAATATGAAGTGCATAAGCAATAATATTCACAATTTTATTTTATTACCATCATTTGTGTTGAGTTTCATTTATTCATATATATATGTATGTATTGACCCCCTTGTTCAAATTAGATGTTTTGGATGTGGGATGAACTCCTAGCACCAGATCGTATGCAAGCAATTCAATAGGAATTGGCGGCATTCTTCCTTGACCACGTGATCGCTGAAGACGGAGAATACTATGTGGACCCTGTGTTCATATATATTTAGGAGATTATATTGTAAGAGATAATTATTGTATATATGTAGCCGGTAGTGTCGGATAGATATACGAGAACTTGTTGTTCGACCAATCTCTTGGGGAAGGAGAGGTGGTCGATATCACTTCTCTCTGTATGCATATGTTCATGACGATCTTCTATTTCCTTCATTTTCTTAATAGCTAGCGTGTCTAGTCCTCTCTATATATACGTATATATAGCGTCGACCAAGCACGGACATAAGAGAGGACACTTCTCTCCATTAATTAGCTAGCTAACACAATATATGAAACACCTAAATTAAACCCCCAAAACCCCCAACCCCCCCTTTAAAAAAAACAAAAACCACAGCCCCTGAAATGCTGACGCGTGGATGCCTATTGGTCCCGGTTGGTGCCACCAACCGGGACCAAAGGCCCTCCTGCCTGGGATCGGCACACCGGCCACGTGGAGGCCCATCTGTCCCGGTTCGTGTAAGAACCGGGACTAAAGGGTTAGGGCATTAGTAACGACCCTTTAGTCCCGTTCACAAACTGGGACAAAAGGCCTTTATCAACCGGGACGAATGGGGGTTTTTCTACTAGTGGAACAAGAAGAGGATGATCCAACCAATCCAACAAAAGAATTGCCCAAGAAAGTTACAAGGGTGTTTCGAGGAAATTAGTGGAAGGAGGATAAGGAAAAGCAAGGAGGGGTAGCAACCAAGATGATGGCGAGGTTCGAGAACATCTTGGCGGTGAAGGAGAGGCATGTGTTAAGCACCTCGATGTGAAGAAGGAAAATAAAGCAGAGAGGTTTAACATCTTGATGGCGGCGAGCGAGAAGAAGGATCAACCTCGAACAGAAGAAGCTCAAACTCGAAGAGAGGAGGGCTAAGCTCGCAGCCGCTAGTAAGGATAGCAAGATGTTCACCATGAGGATGGACGAGTTGGATGACAATGCATCGATGATCATGCGTGCCACTCGTGTCAAGATGTTGAAGCGCTTGGAAGCACAGATGGAGGCGACCGAGAAGGAGGTGGATGGTGAGGAGGAACCACCAACAGAGTGAGTAGGAGTGTCGGTGTCAAAACCGGCGGACCTCGGGTAGGGGGTCCCGAACTGTGCGTCTAGGCCGGATGGTAACAGGAGGCAGGGAACACGATGTTTTACCCAGGTTCGGGCCCTCTTGATGGAGGTAAAACCCTACGTCCTGCTTGATTAATATTGATGATATGGGTAGTACAAGAGTAGATCTACCACGAGATCAGAGAGGCTAAACCCTAGAAGCTAGCCTATGGTATGATTGTATGTTATGGTTGTTGTCCTACGGACTAAAACCCTTCGGTTTATATAGACACCAGAGAGGGTTAGGGTTACACAAGGTCGGTTACAAAGGAGGAGATATCCATATCCGTATTGCCTAGCTTGCCTTCCACGCCAAGTAGAGTCCCATCCGGACACGAGACGAAGTCTTCAATCTTGTATCTTCATAGTCTAACAGTCCGGCCAATGGAGATAGTCCGGCTGCCCGGAGACCCCCTAATCCAGGACTCCCTCAGTAGCCCCTGAACCAGGCTTCAATGGCGATGACTCCGGCACACAGTATTGTCTTCGGCATTGCAAGGCGGGTTCCTTTTCCGAATACATCATAGAAGAATTTGAATACGAGGATAGTATCTGACCCTGCAAAATAAGTTCCACATTCCACCGTAAAGAGAATAATATTTTCGCAGATCCAATTTGCTAGCTTGTCTTGGCAGCATGACGTTACGTCATGGCCCGGTGATTACTCAAACCGTTTCTTTTAACCAGCCCCGCCCATAATGCGAGGCAGTTTTTCGACACGTCTTGTCAAAGCAGAGATCGTGCCCCCTTATTACGGGATTCTCATCAATACGGGCGTGGGTAACCCAACCGTGTCTAGGACTCCTAGATTATAGGCAAGTCCTAAACGGCTACGGAGAGGACGCTTGATATTCACCCTCTTTATAAAGGGACGACGTTTTCGCTTTTCCGCTCTCGTGCTCAATCGAACCCTTCCCTCGCCTCGAGTTCTAACACCCAAAGCCCAGGTCAGGTGCTCCGGATTTTCAATCATGTCCGGATCCATCCTTCAAGGCCAATGGATGCCCTCCTCCATCACGGAAGAGGACATTAAGAAGTTGAGGGAGGCCAGATACCTGACCGCCGAGGTTTCGCATTGGCTACCTGCTCGAGGGCAAATCGTCCCTACTCCCGAACCCAACGAGAATGTCGTGTTCGTCTCCCACTTCCTCCGAGGTCTAGGCCTCACTCTGGATCCCTTCGTCCGGGGTTTGATGTTCTATTACGGGCTAGATTTCCATGATCTAGCTCCGGACTCCTTTCTCCACATCTCGACATTTATCGTCGTGTGAGAGGCCTTCCTCCGCATTACCCCCCACTTCGGCTTGTCGCTCAAGACCTTTGAAGTGAAGCCGAAGGTGATCGAGGGGCAACATGCAGCGTGCGGAATTGCATTAATAGGCAAGATGACAGGAGCTCCATGGCCGAATGGTTCCTTTTGAGAGGTGTCCGAATTATGGCAGCGAGAGTGGTTTTATGTCACAGCTCCCAGAAGTGCCAAGTGGGCGGCTGCCCCCGCTTTCCGCTCGCCCCCCCTCCACAACTGATGTCATGGATTAACAGAGGGCTGAGCTGGGGTCTAGCCAAGGACGTGCCTATACTGCAAAGCCGCATCCGAGATCTCTTCGAGGGAGATTTTAATTTGGTTGCGGTAATACAAGTTATGCTGGTTCGTCAAGTCCAGCCTTCCAAACGCCGGCCCCTTTGCTTGTGGGAGTTCAACCCAGAAGGACCGCGTGCCATTCAAAGTTTCCTCGGCCTAACGCATGAGGAGATGTACAAGTTATTCTTCGGACCTCAAATAGAGTGTCCGGATACTACCGAGGACGTGGGCCTGAGCAGTAACCGCGCCGCCAAACAAGTAAGAAATCCTCTAGACGAACACACTGTCTTTTATTTATCACGAAGTTATTCTTGAGAGTTCGTTCTTTGACCAGGACTGGCTATCAAAGGCGAAGATTATTCGGTATTTGGCCCCCTCCCTGAAGGTATGGAAAATCCGGTGTTGGAAAAGATGCTCGAGCTCGCACCTTGCCCGGAACCTTGGAAGGAATATACGGGGGGGGGATAATACGGGCGGACGCGGGCCCCCATCACTGCTAGTTCCAACCGAGGGAATGAGCGCCTCCATGAAGGAGGGTGACCGGGGGAGGAAAAGGACTGCTTCCGAGGCTTCCAAATGGGAGAAGAAGTCTCCCACAGAGGGTCCTGCCTCGGGGGGTGCTTTTGCCGCACAAATCCGCGAGGGGATCAGCCCTCCAACGAGTCGTAAGTGATCCAAAATACTTTAACAGTAAAGTTACGCTATCTTTTCTCTGAGAAAATAACCACCACAAATATCTTCCAGTTCGGGCCTAACCCCTCTCAGCTGAGCTCGTCTTCGGGGGATCTTCTTCCAGAGATGATGGAGAGAGAAACGCCTCCCCCGGACTCCTCCGCTCAAGAAGCGGGCGACCCCGAAGTGTCATCATGGAGGGCCTCTCCGGATCCGGTGAGGCCAGAAGATAATCCCATAGATCCCCGAAGTCCCCAGCGTCCGGCTCCCGAAGAGAGCAGACAAAAGAGTCCGACACCGTCTGGTAAGCGGTCGGACGTTCTGAGGGAGTTGGTGGGGCGAGCGGCCATCTCATAAGAACACCGTACGCTGATGGGTACGGTGATGGAGAGAATTTCGTCCGCCGAACGCAGATTACAAGAAGCCTTTATGAGTCTACTGACAGGCTTTAAGGTACGTGGTAGTACTGCACATGTTAGGTGTGCCCTATGTAGATAGTAGCCCCTAAGACTCTGGTTGTCGACGAGAACGGCGGCGAACAGAGGATCATAGTCCCAGGCAATAACCAGACTACCTTTATGTGCAGGCGGTGTTAACTCCGGACTAGTGAATTTGCCGAATTAAAATGGCAACTGGATGCGGCGGACGCCGACATCGAGCTTGTTAACAAGAGGCTTGACGAGGCACAGGGTAAGTGTTATTATGTGGTGAATGCCACATAGTAAGAGCAGCATGATGCCAGTATCTTTAATATGTTGTGTCTGCAGGTGGAGCTGCCACAGTGGAAGCCTTGTGGGCAGAACTTGCCCGAGCCAAGGAACAAGCGAGGATTAGTAATGCGGCTGCTTTGAAGGCGGCCGAAGAGTTGAAAGCCGAGAAGGCCGCACATTGTGAGAGCCAAGAGAAGATGGCCAAGATGGCCGTAGAATTAAAAGACACTGCCGACCATTGTTGGGTCCTTGATGAAGAAAACCGGGCAAAGGCAGCGGACCTTGAGAAGGCCACGATGGCGGACTAAGACACCCGCTCTGCTATGAGAGCAAAGAAGGAGGAACTGCGGGAAGCCGGGTTATTGCGGCTGGGAAGCCCTTCATGCTACGGAGGAAGTTTGGAGATCCACGGTATGCCCCTCTGGATCGGCTATGGAGTTCGGCAGATGCATATATGGACTTGGAGGCGAGCGCTGCCGATGCGGCCAAATACTTCCAAGGTCAAGCAGATCGTGGGGTGGACAAGCTGTTCAGGTCGTAATTCAAAGTTCCAAGGCATCCGCTTCCTTTAACTGATCAGCTAGCCAAATGGGCCAAACTAAACAGGATGTCCGGACTCGCCATGAGGTCCGTCGTGTATCAGCTATGGCCGGAAAAGCCAAAGCCAAATAGCTATTTTAGCTTAGTGCAGCAGGTCCTTGGTGCGGTGCCACGCATTGACGCGATGAAGAGGTCGGCGTGCATAGAAGGCTCGCGGATGGCCCTTGCCCGTGTTAAAGCATACTGGACGGAGATGGACGCCAACACTGTTGCGGCGCAGGGTTCGGCCATAGGCCGAGTGGTTGCCGAACACTATTTCGAGGAGGTTCTCGAGGGTGCTCGTTTGATAGAGGCCCAGTGCTCGAAGAATATTATGTTTGAGTGACATGTATTCCCATTGTAAACACAATGTTTTTATGATTTTTAAGGCTGTGTTTATACTTTTGCCCGAAAGTAATATGATGCCTCCTGTGCGGCCGTTTATGTATACATGTGCATAACCTGAAAGATTGCAGTCGTCGGCTTTAGCCCCCATGCATATAATGCGGAGGTGCTCGCAAAAAATGATGTTCACACTTTACTCAACGTCTTGGTCCTATTAAGGAGGTGATAGCACAGTGAACGAGGCAACCGGACTATAATGCTTTAACACTTCCACTTAGCCATAGGAGTTTGACAGTGGGGCTACTAGATAGCCCCTGGTGGCTCTGCACTCTCCGATCTCGGGGTGCGTACGTGCCTGGCCGGGAAACGACCCTTCATTAAGGCGGAGGAATTCTAACATCCCTATAGGTCATCGAGTGGTTGACCAGTCTCACGCTATATCATGACAGTCAGTTTTCGGCTTTCTCTACTGAGGTGCTCGTCCGGATGAACCAGGCCAGAATCACAGTAGTTCTCCTAGTGCTGCCTTAGCCGGTAAAGCGGAATGTAAGGCACCAAAGCACAGCAGCCAGGCAAACCCAACATTTGACCAAAGACAATGATTCGGAGCTGATGCATATAAGGCCAAACTCGCGAGGCCGAACACTCCCTAAGGTATTCGGTCTTTATGGTATAAACCAGGCCTAAATTGAAGGAAATATGCCCTAGAGGCAATAATAAAGTTATTATTTATTTCCTTATATCATGATAAATGTTTATTATTCATGCTAGAATTGTATTAACCAAAAACATAATACATGTGTGAATACATAGACAAACAGAGTGTCACTAGTATGCCTCTACTTGACTAGCTCGTTGATCAAAGATGGTTATGTTTCCTAACCATAGACACGAGTTGTCATTTGATTAACGGGATCACATCATTAGGAGAACGATGTGATTGACTTGACCCATTCCATTAGCTTAGCACCCGATCGTTTAGTATGTTGCTATTGCTTTCTTCATGACTTATACATGTTCCTATGACTATGAGATTATGCAACTCCCGTTTGCCGGAGGAACACTTTGTGTGCTACCAAATGTCACAACGTAACTGGGTGATTATAAAGGAGCTCTACAGGTGTCTCCAAAGGTACATGTTGGGTTGGCGTATTTCGAGATTAGGATTTGTCACTCCGATTGTCGGAGAGGTATCTCTGGGCCCTCTCGGTAATGCACATCACATAAGCCTTGCCAGCATTGCAACTAATGAGTTAGTTGCGAGATGATGTATTACGAAATGAGTAAAGAGACTTTCCGGTAACGAGATTGAACTAGATATCGAGATACCGACGATCGAATCTCGGGCAAGTAACATACGGATGACAAAGGGAACAAAGTATGTTGTTATGCGGTCTGACCGATAAAAGATCTTCGTAGAATATGTGGGAGCCAATATGAGCATCCAGGTTCCGCTATTGGTTATTGACTGGAGACATGTCTCGGTCATGTCTACATTGTTCTCGAACCCGTAGGGTCCGCACGCTTAACGTTACGATGACAGTTTCATTATGAGTTTATATATTTTGATGTACCGAAGTTTGTTCGGAGTCCCGGATGTGATCACGGACATGACGAGGAGTATCGAAATGGTCGAGACATAAAGATTGATATATTGGACGGCTATATTCGGACACCGGAAGTGTTCTGGGTGATTTCGGAGAAAACCGGAGTGCCGGAGGGTTACCGGAACCCCCCCCAGAGAAGTAATGGGCTTTATGGGCCCTAGTGGATCGAGAGAGGGGCGGCCATGGTGGGCCGCGTGCCCCCTCCCCCTCTGGTCCGAATTGGACTAGGAGAGGGGGGGCGGCGCCCCCCTTTCCTTCTCCCTCTCCACTTCCTTTCCCCCTCCTAGTAGGAGTAGGAAAGAGGGGAGTCCTACTCCTACTAGGAGGAGGACTCCTCCTCCTTGGCGCGCCCCAAGGGCCGGCCGGCCTCCCCCTTGCTCCTTTATATACGAGGGCAGGGGGGCACCTCTAGACACACAAGTTGATCTTCAAGATCGTTCTCTTAGCCGTGTGCGCTGCCCCCCTCCACCATAGTCCTCGATAATATTGTAGTGGTGCTTAGGAGAAGCCCTGCGATAGTAGAACATCAAGATCGTCACCACGCCGTCGTGCTGACGGAACTCTTCCCCGACACTTTGCTGGATCGGAGTCCAGGGATCATCATTGAGCTGAACATGTGCTAGAACTCGGAGGTGCCGTAGTTTCCGTGCTTGATCAGTCGGGCCGTGAAGACGTACGACTACATCAACCGCGTTGTCATAACGCTTCCGCTGTCGGTCTATGAGGGTACGTAGACTACACTCTCCCCTCTCGTTGCTATGCATCACCATGATCTTGCGTGTGCGTAGGAATTTTTTTGAAATTACTACGTTCCCCAATAGTGGTATTAGAGCCTAGGTTTTATGCGTTGATGTTATGCACGAGTAGAACACAAGTGAGTTGTGGGCAATATAAGTCATACTGCTTACCAGCATGTCACACTTTGGTTCGGCGGTATTGTTGGATGAAGCGGCCTGGACCGACATTACGCATACGCTTACGCGAGACTGGTTCTACCGACGTGCTTTGCACATAGGTGGCTGGCGGGTGTCTGTTTCTCCAACTTTAGTTAAACCGAGTGTGGCTACGCCCGGTCCTTGCGAAGGTTAAAACAACACCAACTTGACAAACTATCATTGTGGTTTTGATGCATAGGTAAGAACGGTTCTTGCTCAGCCCGTAGCAGCCACGTAAAACTTGCAACTACAAAGTAGAGGACGTCTAACTTGTTTTTGCAGGGCATGTTGTGATGTGATATGGTCAAGACATGATGAGATATAAGTTGTTGTATGAGATGATCATGTTTTGTTGAAGTTAACGGCAACTGGCAAAAGCCTTATGGTTATCTCTCTATTGCATAAGATGCAAGCGCCAAATAAATGCTTTACTTTATCGCTATGCGATAGCAATAGTTGCAAGAGCAATTGTTGGCGAGACGACTATGTGACGACACATTGATATAGATCAAGATGATGGAGATCATGGTGTCATGCCGGTGACGATAGAGGTCATGACGATGCTTTGGAGATGGAGATCAAAGGCACAAGATGATTATGGCCATATCATGTCACATATTTTGATTGCATGTGATGTTTATCTTTTATACATCTTATTTTTCTTAGTTCGACGGTAGCTTTATAAGATGATATCTCACTAATTATCAAGGTACAAGTGTTCTCCCTGAGTATGCACCGTTGCGAAAGTTCTTCGTGCTGAGACACCACGTGATGATCGGGTGTGATAGGCTCTACGTTCAAATACAACGGGTGCAAAATAGTTGCACACGCGGAATACTCAGGTTTAACTTGACGAGCCTAGAATATAACAGATATGGCCTCGGAACACGGAGACCGGAAGGTCGAGCGTGAATCATATGGTAGATATGATCAACATAGTGATGCTCACCATTGAAACTACTCCATCTCATGTGATGATCGGACATGGTTTAGTTGATTTGGATCACGTGATCACTTAGAGGATTAGAGGGATGTCTATCTAAGTGGGAGTTCTTAAGTAATATGATTAATTGAACTTTAATTTATCATGAACTTAGTCCTGGTAGTATTAGCATATCTATGTTGTAGATCAATAGCTCGCGTTTAGCTCCCCTGTTTTATTTTTGATATGTTCCTAGAGAAAACTTAGTTGAAAGATGTTAGTAGCAATGATGCGGATTGGATCCGTGATCTGAGGTTTATCCTCATTGCTGCACAGAAGAATTATGTCTTTGATGCACCGCTAGGTGACAAACCTATTGCAGGAGCAGACGCAGATGTTATGAACATTTGGCTAGCTCAATATGATGACTACTTGATAGTTTAGTGCACCATGCTTAAACGACTTAGAATCGGGACTTACGTCATGGATCGTATGAGATGTCCAAGAGTTGAAGTTAATATTTCAAGCAAATACCCGAGTTGAGAGATATGAAGTCTCCAACAAGTTCTATAGCTAAAAGATGGAGGAGAATAGCTCAAGCAGTGAGCATGTGCTCAGATTATCTGGGTACTACAATCGCTTGAATCAAGTGGGAGTTAATCTTCCAAATAAAATAGTGATTGACAGAATTCTCTAGTCACCATCACCAAGTTAGTAGAACTTCGTGATGAACTATGATATGCAAGGGATAACGGAAACAATTCCCAAGCTCTTCATAATGCTAAAATCGACGAAGGTAGAAATCAAGAAAAATATCAAGTGTTGATGGTAGACAAGACCACTAGTTTCAAGAAAAGGGCAAAGGGAAGAAGGGGAACTTCAAGAAGAACGGCAAGCAAGTTGTTGCTCAAGTGAAGAAGCCCAAGTCTGGTCCTAAGCCTGAGACTAAGTGCTTCTACTGCAAAGGGACTGGTCACTGGAAGCGGAACTGCCCCAAGTATTTAGCGGATAAGAAGGATGGCAAAGTGAACAAAGGTATATTTGATATACAGATTATTGATGTGTATTTTACTAGTATTCGTAGCAACCCCTCGGTATTTGATACTGGTTCAGTTGCTAAGAGTAGTAACTCGAAACGGGAGTTGCAGAATGAACATAGTCTAGTTAAGGGTGAAGTGACGATGTGTGTTGGAAGTGGTTCCAAGATTGATATGATCATCATCGCACACTCCCTATACTTTTGGGATTAGTGTTGAACCTAAATAAGTGTTATTTGGTGTTTGCGTTGAGCATGAATATGATTTGATCATGTTTATTGCAATACGGTTATTCATTTAAGTAAGAGAATAAATTGTTGTTCTGTTTACATGAATAAAACCTTATATGGTTACACACCCAATGAAAATGGTTCGTTGGATCTCGGTCGTAGTGATACACATATTCATAATATTGAAACCAAAAGATGCAAAGTTAATAATGATGGTGCAATTTATTTGTGGCACTGCCGTTTAGGTCATATTGGTGTAAAGCGCATTAAGAAAATCCATGCTGATGGGCTTTTGGAATCACTTGATTATGAATCAATTGATGCTTGCGAACCATGCCTCATGGGCAAGATGACTAAGACTCTGTTCTCTAGAACAATGGAGCGAGCAACAGATTTGTTGGAAACCATACATACTGATGTATGTGGTCCGATGAATATTGAGGCTTGTGGCAGGTATCATTATTTTCTAATCTTCGCAGATGATTTGAGCAGATATGAGTATATCTACTTGATGAAACACAAGTCTGAAACATTTGAAAAGTTCAAAGAATTTCAGAGTGAAGTGGAGAATCATCGTAACAAAAATGAAAGTTTCTACGATATGATTGCAGAAGTAAAATATTTGAGTTACGAGATTGGCCTTCAGTTAAAAACAATGTGAAATAGTTTCACTACTCACGCCACCTGGAACACCACAGCATAATGGTGTGTCCGAACGTCATAACCGTACTTTATGATATATGGTGCGATCTATGATGTCTCTTACCGATCTACCACTATCGTTTTGGGGTTATGCATTAGAGACAGCTGCATTCATGTTAAATAGGGCACCATCTAAATCCGTTGAGACGACACCGTATGAACTATGGCTTGGCAAGGAACCTAAGCTGTCGTTTCTTAAAGTTTGAGGTTGCAATACTTATGTGAAAAAGTTTCAACCTGATAAGCTCTAACCCAAATTGGAGAAGTGCGTCTTCATAGGATACCCAAAAGAAAATGTTGGGTACACCTTCTATCACAGATCTGAAGGCAATATATTCGTTGCTTTGAATGGATCCTTTCTAGAAAAGGAGTTTCTCTCGAAAGAAGTGAGTGGGAGGAAAGTAGAACTTGACGAGGTAACTGTACCTGCTCCCTTGTTGGAAAGTAGTTCATCACAGAAATCTGTTCCTGTGACTACTACATCGATTAGTGAGGAAGCTAATGATGATGATCATGTAACTTTAGATCAAGTTACTACCGAACCTCGTAGGTAAACCAGAGTGAGATTCGCACCAGAGTGGTACGGTAATCCTGTTATGGAGGTCATGTTACTTGACCATGATGAGCCTACGAACTATGAGGAAGCGATGATGAGCCCAGATTCCGCGAAATGGCTTAAGGCCATGAAATCTGAGATGAGAACCATGTATGAGAACAAAGTATGGACTTTGATTGACTTGCCCAATGATCGGCGAGCCATTGAGATTAAATGGATCTTCAAGAGGAAGACGGACGCTGATAGTAGTGTTACTATCTACAAAGCTAGAATTGTCGTAAAAAGGTTTTCGACAAGTTCAAGGTGCTGACTATGATGAGAGTTTCTCACTCGTATCTATGCTTAAGTCTGTCCGAATCATGTTAGTAATTTCCGCATTTTATGAAATCTGGCAAATGGATAAACAAAACTGCATTCCTTAATGGATTTATTAAAGAAGAGTTGTATATGATGCAACCAGAAGGTTTTGTCAAATCCTAAAGGTACTAACAAAATATGCAAGCTCCAGCGATCCATCTATGGACTGGTGCAAGCATCTTGGAGTTGGAATATACGCTTTGATAAGTTGATCAAAGCATATAGTTTTATACAGACTTGCGGTGAAACCTGTATTTACAAGAAAGTGAGTGGGAGCACTACAGCATCTCGGTGAAGCTTCTTACATATTGAGCATCAAGATCTATAGAGATAGATCAAGACGCTTGATAAGTTTTTCAATGAGTACATACCTTGACAAGATTTTGAAGTAGTTCAAAATGGAACAATCAAAGAAGGAGTTTTTGCCTGTGTTACAAGGTGTGAAGTTGAGTAAGACTCAAAACCCGACCACGGCAGAAGATAGAGAGAGAATGAAAGTCATTCCCTATGCCTCAGCCATAGGTTCTATAAAATATGCCATGTTGTGTACCAGACCTATTGTATACCCTGCCCTGAGTTTGGCAAAGGAGTACAATAGTGATCTAGCAGTAGATCACTAGACATTGGTCAAAATTATCCTTAGTGGAATAAGGATATGTTTCTCGATTATGGAGGTGACAAAAGGTTCGTCGTAAAGGGTTACGTCGATGCAAGTTTTGACACTGATCCAGATGACTCTAAGTCTCAATATGGATACATATTGAAAGTGGGAGCAATTAGGTAGAGTAGCTCCATGTAGAGCATTGTTGAGATAGAAATTTGCAAAATACTTACGGATCTGAATGTGGCAGACCCGTTGACTAAACTTCTCTCACAAGCAAAACATGATCACACCTCAGTACTCTTTGGGTGTTAATCACATAGCGATGTGAACTAGATTATTGACTCTAGTAAACCCTTTGGGTGTTGGTCACATGTCGATGTGAACTATGGGTGTTAATCACATGGTGATGTGAACAATTGATGTTAAATCACATGGCGATGTGAAATAGATTATTGACTCTAGTGCAAGTGGGAGACTGAAGGAAATATGCCCTAGAGGCAGTAATAAAGTTATTATTTATTGCCTTATATCATGATAAATGTTTATTATTCATGCTAGAATTGTATTAACCGGAAACATAATACATGTGTGAATACATAGACAAACAGAGTGTCACTAGTATGCCTCTACTTGACTAGCTTGTTGATCAAAGATGGTTATGTTTCCTAACCATAGACATGAGTTGTCATTTGATTAACGGGATCACATCATTAGGAGAATGATGCGATTGACTTGACCCATTCCGTTAGCTTAGCACCCGATCGTTTAGTATGTTGCTATTGCTTTCTTCATGACTTATACATGTTCCTATGACTATGAGATTATGAAACTCCCATTTGCCGGAGGAACACTTTGTGTGCTAACAAACGTCACAATGTAACTGGGTGATTATAAAGGAGCTCTACAGGTGTCTCCAAAGGTACATGTTGGGTTGGCGTATTTCGAGATTAGGATTTGTCACTCCGATTGTCGGAGAGGTATCTCTGGGCCCTCTCGGTAATGCACACCACATAAGCCTTGCAAGCGTTGCAACTAATGAGTTAGTTGCGAGATGATGTATTACGAAACGAGTAAAGAGACTTGCCGGTAACGAGATTGAACTAGATATCGAGATACCGACGATCGAATCTCGGGCAAGTAACATACCGGTGACAAAGGGAACAAAGTATGTTGTTATGCGGTCTGACCGATAAAAGATCTTCATAGAATATGTGGGAGCCAATATGAGCATCCAGGTTCCGCTATTTGTTATTGACCGGAGACATGTCTCGGTCATGTCTACATTATTCTCGAACCCGTAGGGTCCGCACGCTTAACGTTATGATGACAGTTTCATTATGAGTTTATATATTTTGATGTACCGAAGTTTGTTCGGAGTCCCAGATGTGATCACGGACATGACGAGGAGTCTCGAAATGGTCGAGACATAAATATTGATATATTGGATGGCTATATTCGGACACCGGAAGTGTCCAGGGTGATTTCGGAGAAAACCGGTGTGCCAGAGGGTTACCGGACCCCCCCGGGAGAAGTAATGGGCTTTATGGGCCCTAGTGGAGAGAGAGAGAGGGGCGGCCAGGGTGGGCCGCACGCCCCCTCCCCCTCTGGTCCGAATTGGACTAGGAGAGGGGGGGCGGCGCCCCCCTTTCCTTCTCCCTCTCCCCCTTCCTTTCCCCCTCCTTGTAGGAGTAGGAAAGAGGGGAGTCCTACTCCTACTAGGAGGAGGAGTCCTCCTCCTTGGCGCGCCCCAAGGGCCGGCCGGCCTCCCCCCTTGCTCCTTTATATACGGGGGCAGGGGGCACCTCTAGACACACAAGTTGATCTTCAAGATCGTTCTCTTAGCCGTGTGCGATGCCCCCCTCCACCATAGTCCTCGATAATATTGTAGTGGTCCTTAGGCGAAGCCCGGCGATAGTAGAACATCAAGATCGTCACCACGCCGTTGTGCTGACGGAACTCTTCCCCGACACTTTGCTGGATCGGAGTCCGGGGATCGTCATCGAGCTGAACGTGTGCTAGAACTCGGAGGTGCCGTAGTTTCGGTGCTTGATCGGTCGGGCTGTGAAGACGTACGACTACATCAACCGCGTTGTCATAACGCTTCCGCTGTCGGTCTACGAGGGTACGTAGACTACACTCTCCCCTCTCGTTGCTATGCATCACCATGATCTTGCGTGTGCTTAGGAATTTTTTTTGAAATTACTACGTTCCCCAACATAAATAATGCCCTTTTTAAGAAGCCCCTTGTGTCCAGGTACGTGCATTATTCTGACGTGGCCACATGCCAAGACGTCAGCATCCTTCTCAATTGTGCTGAGAATTCGGTGGATGTGTGTCAACAAGAGACAGTAAAAAAGATTTATGCAGGGTCTTAATCTAAAAAGAATCCTTGGGGCGGGTCCCTGCTGCACGTCTGTGCGTGTGTCTCCATTGTGCCGTATCCTGGACGGGTGTAGCACGATGATCATCTGTAAAAGAGAGGAACTTAGGTGAAAAAGTTGTCGTGCAAAAGGATAGTTTTTAAAGAAACCATGTATAATTAAAGATGAGTCAAAATTGCCACTTGTCTGCGCGCGTTGAGCCCCTTGTATGTGTAATAGGGGTGTGACCATTGATCCAGTATCCATTACATATAGCTGCGCCGGACTCATCTAACCGTGTCCGAGGTCTTGATGACCTGATAAATACTTTAGTTGGTCGGGCCGTTTTTATTGTGCGGCTGCCAAGGCAGCCGCACTCTCTTCGGCGCGCAAAGATCGCTTAATACTTCCGTTCACTGTTATGATGCCACGTGGGCCGGGCATCTTGAGTGTGAGGGAAGCGTAGTGTAGTATTGCATTAAAGCGAACGAAAGCTTCGCGTCCGAGTAGTGTTTGATAGCCACTTTGGAACGGAGCGATGTGGAAGGTTAAATGTTCGTTACGGAAGTTATCGGGGAAGCCGAATATAACCTTTAGTAGCAGGGAGCCCGTGCAATGAACCCCTGGGCCTGGCGTTACTCCTGTAAAGGTAGTATTGCTTTGGAAAATTTTTGTTGGGTCTATCCCCATTTCACAGATTGTGTTCTGGTATATCAGGTTTAGACTGCTGCCACCGTCCATCAGGACTCGTGTGAAGTGGTACCCGTCAATTATTGGGTCTAATACCAGGGCAACCCATCCTGCACACCAGATACTTGCTGAGTAATCATGTTGGTCGAAAGTGATCGGTTGAGACGACCAGTGGCAGCACTCCGCGATGATAGGCCCTTGGGCGTAATTTTCTGGGAGTGCCATTTTGTTTCTCCCCTTGATCACGTGTAACACGTTTACTGTTTTGACTTCTGGTGGAAATTTCTTTTGTTCCCCAGTGTCTTTCTTGAGAGGCTCATCCTCGTCTTCGCTTGGTGTATCTTCCCCCTTGTGTACGGCGTTGAGCTTTCCGGACTGCTTGAAGACCCAACATTCTCTGTGGGTATGATTAGCGGGTTTACCGGGGGTGTTATGGATCTGACATATTTTGTCCAGAATTTTGTTTAAGCTAGACAGTTCATCTCTGGCGCCTTTAAAGGGCGGCTTTTGCTGACCTGGCCGAGAGCTTTTGAATCCGGCGTTTACTGCCGTGATCTTCGTTCTGTCTTGTTTATTCCGGTGTTTGTTATTGCTGTTGCGCCGTGATTTCCCGTTTCCATCTCTAACTTCAGATGTACTGGGGTCGCTGGTGCTGCATCTGGCTAGCCAGCTGTCCTCACCCGCGCAAAAGCGGGTCATGAGGCTTGTTAGTGCTGCCATTATTCTCAGTTTTTCTTGGCCGAGGTGTTTGGCAAGCCATTCGTCACGGACGCTATGCTTAAAAGCTGCCAAGGCTTCGGCGTCCGGACAATCGACAATTTGGTTCTTTTTAGTAAGAAACCTGTTCCAAAGTTTTCGGGCTGACTCTCCGGGCTGTTGAGTTATATGACTCAAATCGTCCATGTCCGGAGGTCGGACATAAGTCCCCTGAAAATTTACCCGAAAAGCGTCTTCAAGCTCTTCCCAGCTTCCAATGGAATTTTCGGGGAGGCTTTTAAGCCAGTGCCGAGCTGGCCCTTTGAGTTTAAGGGGTAAATACTTTATGGCGTGGAGATCATCTCCCCGAGCCATATGGATATGGAGGATATAGTCCTCAATCCAGACCCCAGGGTCTGTTGTTCCGTCGTATGCCTCTATGTTTACAGGTTTGAATCCCTCTGGAAATTCATGGTCCAGCACCTCATCGGTGAAACATAGGGGGTGTGTGGCACCCCTGTATCTGGCTGTACCGCGTTGTTCGGATGTTTGTTGTGTTGCATCGTATGCTAGAGCGCGCTTGCGTGGTCCATAGATGGATCTGGTTTCGCCGTCTTTTTGATGCGAGCCCTCGCGTAGACCGCGTATTGGCTTATGTGCAGTGTTGCTTGCCGCTTTATGTTGGCCGTGAGGTCGTCTATCCGGCCAGATGGCTGTCTTAATTTTTGGTTGTGGGGGTCTATGGCCTCCTCATCGAATTCAGGTAGCAACTTCCGCTTTGGGTAGCTCTTGGTGGGGCGATTGCCACCGTACTTCGCTGCTGTTTTGAGTACTTTACTCCATCTGATTTGGAGTGTGTCCTGCGCAGCCATGAGCCTTTGCTTCTGCTTTTTCAGACTCCTCGCGGTGGCAACAAGCCTTTGACGGGCATTCGGCTGCTCCGGGTGTCTGTCCGGTGTTATGTCGTCCGGACTATTATCTTTGACAAAATTGGTTTGTTCAGTTTGATTCTCCGTGTTGTCGTGGTCCGGCAATGCCTCGCCCTGCTCTAGCGCTGGGTCTGTATTTCTACTGAGACAGGATTTGGGGCGGCGCTTGCGCCACCGCTTTGACTGCTTCTCGAGGGGACAAGCCTTCGGTGCGTCCTTCCGTTCCTCGTCGTCGTCTCTTGGTGTGTTCACCATGTATACGTCATATGACGGGGTGGCTTTCCAGTGTCCTATAGGCTCTGGTTCATGTTCGTCTCCTGCATCGTCGTCCATACCGTCGATGTTTTCGGAGTCGAAGTCGAGCATGTCGGTTAAATCATCGACAGTGGCTACCAAGTGGGTGGTGGGTGGGCGTCGAATTTCTTCGTCGTCCGCATCCCAATCCTGCTCTCCATAATCCGGCCAGGGCTCTCCTAACAAAGAAAGAGACTTTAGTGAATTCAGAATATCGCCAAGGGGCGAGGGCTGAAAGATATCCGCGGTGGTGAATTCCATGATCGACGCCCAATCGGATTCGATTGGCAAGGGCGCGGATGGTTCGGAGTCCGGAAAAGAGTCCGGCTCCTTGGAGTTACAGGATGCGCAGAGGTTTAGGCTGGTGTTCGGCTCGATCGCCGTTGAGACTGCAGCCCCTGAGGCGGTGTCCAACCACCCGTCCTCGACTGGCACAGTTGGCTCCGAGCTAAGGGTCCGAGCTGATGCAGGCGCAGCCTCTGGGGTACTGTTCGGTGGCAGAGCTAGGTCATACCCATCGCGACAGCGCGGTGCGCCCGGCTGCGGCTCGAATCCGTCGAAGCTCAAGTCTCCGCAGATGTTGGCCATGTAGTTCAAACTTCCAAATCTGACCTGATGGCTAGGGGCGTAGCTTTCAATCTGCTCCAGATGGCCAAGCAAATTAGCCCGCAGTGCAAAGCCGCCGAATACGAAGATCTGTCCGGGGAGAAAAGTCTCACCCTGGACCGCATCGCTATCGATGATAATAGGAGCCATCAAGCCTAACGGTGATGACACAGAGGAACTCTCAATGAAAGCACCAATGTCGGTGTCAAAACCGGCGGATCTCGGGTAGGGGGTCCCGAACTGTGCGTCTAGGCCGGATTGTAACAGGAGGCAGGGAACACGATGTTTTACCCAGGTTCGGGCCCTCTTGATGGAGGTAAAACCCTGCGTCCTGCTTGATTAATATTGATGATATGGGTAGTACAAGAGTAGATCTACCACGAGATCAGAGAGGCTAAACCCTAGAAGCTAGCCTATGGTATGATTGTATGTTATGGTTGTTGTCCTACGGACTAAAACCCTTCGGTTTATATAGACACCGGAGAGGGTTAGGGTTACACAAGGTCGGTTACAAAGGAGGAGATATCCATATCCGTATTGCCTAGTTTGCCTTCCACGCCAAGTAGAGTCCCATCCGAACACAAGACGAAGTCTTCAATCTTGTATCTTCATAGTCTAACAGTCCGGCCAATGGAGATAGTCCGGCTGCCCGGAGACCCCCTAATCCAGGACTCCATCAAGGAGGCTCAGAAAGCCTGTTTGGCAAGGCAAAACTGCATTTTTTTTCGCACCGACTGTCAAACTGGTACTTTTGTGATTAGGCGCATGTTAAAACTAAGAACAACATGCTATGAACATGACACTTTAACTTGCTTTCATATTGTTATGCATTTGAAATGAAATTAACCTAAATTGGGTAGACGTTTAGGAAATGATGTTGGATGGCCGGCTCCCGTATCCGTGTCCACGGACTAGTGATACATCTCCAACATATCTATAATTTTTGATTGTTTCATGTTTTTATATTATCAATATTAGATACTTTATATGCACTTTTATATCATTTTTGTTACTAACCTATGAACTCGATGCCCAGCACCAGTTGATATTTTCTACTTGTTTTGGGCTTTTCAGAAAATCAGTACCAAGCGAAATCCGAACACAATGAAACTTTACAATGGTTTTTTGTAGACCAGAAGGGACCCTAGAAGGTTCGTAAGGAGGCCACAAGATCTACGAGAGAGCCACAAGCTTAGCTGGCATGCCCCAAGGTGGCGCCCCCTAAGCTTGTGGGTCCCACGCGGCTCCGTTTGACCTAATTCTAACTCCATAAATTCTGAAATATTCCCAAACCAACATAGAGCCATCCAAAACACTTTTTTCACCGCCGCAAGCTTCTATTCTTCTGCGATCCCATCTGGAGGTCTTTTCCATCACTCTGGCGACGCGGGGGGGGGGGGGGGATCGATCATGGAGGGCTTGTACATGATCCTTGCTCCACCTCCAATGATGTGTGAGGTTTACCACAGACCTACGGGTCCATACCTAGTAGCTAGATGGCTTCTTATTTCTATTTGATCTTTAATACAAAGTTCTCCATGATCTCCATGGAGTTCCGTCTGATGTAATCTTATTTTGCAGTTTGTTTGTTGGGGTCCGACGAATTATGGTTTTATGATCAGATTCTTCATTGAAAGTAACTAAGTCTTTGCTGTATTTTATTATGCATGATTGTTATAGCTTTGTATTTCTCTTCGATCTATCTATTTGGTTTGACCAACTAGATTGATTTATGTTAAGTGGGAGAGGTGCTTTGTGAAGCCACACATAGTACTATAGAGCACAGATGGCTCCTCGCTCTCTCTCTTGGATTAGTGTCTCTCTTCTTGTCTTCTTGCGTCCCGGTCATGCGTTGCGGGCAGGGACGCACGGGCACCCAGAACCGCCGACCCGACCGATGGATTCACTGCGGTGAGGCTCAGCGAGAGCAACTTTGCGCTGTAGCACCCGTTCGATGAGTCCAGCAGCGCACACTACAGCTTCTGGGTGCCCATGCGCCCCTGCCCGCAATGCATGACCAGGACGCCAAGAAGTCAAGCAGAGAGACGCTAATCCAAGAGAGAGCGCGGGGAGCCATCTATGCTCTATAGTACTATGTGTGGCTTCTGCTTTGCCTTGAATTGTGATCTCTCTCGATTCAAGAGACTTGTGATGATTAGAAGGTGGGTGGGAGGAATCAAGTTCCCCCTGGTTTATATACGCCAGTCTACTAGGGTAGGAGAATCCCCAGCTTAAATAAATAGTAGTAGTACTCTTATCAACTTTAATTAGAGGAAGAGGGTACATTGGATGCATGGAGCTTGAGTTGTTCAACATCATACTGACTGACTTCTGAGCAGGTACCGTGAATAGGCGGCATTTTCAGGGGCGGAGCTACAGGGTGGCCAGGGTTGGCCGCAGCCCACACTAGGATTTTTGTTAAGCCTATATACCTATGGATCACTAAATGGGCTAGAGAAAAAACGGCCCAATAACACTTACCTGTTGACCCAGAGTGAACGCATCAGCCATGCCCTCGTCATTGAGCTGCCTGCATCGAGCAGAACCAGCCCTCCAGCCGCCTCGTACCGACACCTGACACCTTCGCCATAGTCGTTTCGCTGCCCTCGCCAGCCGGATCCCAACCGCCGAGGAGGATCCCACCTCCTTCCCACGGCCCGCCCCTGCCCAGCGTTGTGCACCTCTCCCCCTGCCTGTGTTGTGCGCCTACGCCCCTAATTCTGCGGCCGCCTGACACCCCTGCAAAGACCGGTGGTGGCCGCCCAGTGCCCCACTGCCCCAGTCCAACGATAACAACTAAGCAAGTCAGCCTAATTTAATGTATGAAATACCCAATTTCTGATTTAGTATTTTCTTGTTGTGCTATGCTATCGAGCAGATGAACCACACAAATGCATAATTTTGCATATCATCTGCCCCAAATAGCTTTATTGATTGAAAATAATACTTAATGCAAAATTGTTGAATAATATCTCAAGGTATGTACTATGTATATATGGTCTATGTAGTATGTACTATGTAGGTTTCTTTATCCAAAACTTAGACTTAATTGAGAATTTTAGTGTGTTTGTAAGACCATATCAATCTATTTCTATATAATATTGGTAATCAGTTGGGATTTTTACATGTCATATTTCTTATCAAGAAAAAAAGTTGTATGCGGACCACCTTGTTCTCAAATGCGCTCCACCGTTGAGTCCAGCAGTTCCCCTAAAATTTCTTCCCTGTATCTCAAAACAGGGGACACCCCTAAAAAAATCTCCCCTAAAAATTGCTCAACTTCAGCAGTTTCCCTAAACATCTCTCTTATTCAACATTTTAAGAATACTTCTTAACTACTAATGGCTAGTTTTCTGACAACTAGTTTTCAGTTATATAAATACATGATCACCCTCATATCTCTGTGTATAGAGCGTTAATCCAGTCTGAGGTGCCATTTGATAATAACAAAAAGATCTGGAAGATGAAGATACCTCTTAAGAATAAAATATCTGCATGGTATCTTCATCGTGAAGCCATTCTTACTAAAGATAATCTTATCTAGAGGAATTGGCATGAAAATCCACAATGTGTTTTTTCTCATCACGATGAGACAATAAAATATTTATTCTTCCAATGCAAATTGGCTCGATCTATATGGTCAGTCATCCAGATACTTCTGTTTGTATCCTCCTTGTAGTGTTGCTAATGTATTTGGCAACTGGTTACATGTGATTGATCACAGGTTTAGAACTCTTCTTAGGGTGTGATATGTCTCCAACGTATCTACTTTTCCAAAAACTTTTGCCCTTGTTTTAGACTCTAACTTGTATGATTTGAATGGAACTAACCCGGACTGACGTTGTTTTCAGCAGAATTGCCATGATGTTGTTTTATGTGCAGAAAACAAAAGTTCTTCGAATGACCTGAAACTCCACGGGATATCTTACAATAAATAATAAAAAATGCTTGCCAAATATGAAGACCAGGGGGGCCACACCCTTCTCACGAGGGTGGGGGGCGCGCCCCCCTAGGGCGCGCCCCCTACCTCGTGGGCCCCCTGGAAACCCCCCGACTACAACTCCAACTCTATATAACTGCTTTCGGGGAGAAAAAAAATAAAGGAGAACAAATCATCGCGTTTTACGATACGGAGCCGCCGCCAAGCCCTAAAACCACTCGGGAGGGCTGATCTGGAGTCCATTCGGGGCTCCGGAGAGGGGGATTCGTCGCCGTCGTCATCATCAACCATCCTCCATCACCAATTTCATGATTCTCACCGCCGTGCGTGAGTAATTCCATCGTAGGCTTGCTGGACGGTGATGGGTTGGATGAGATTCAACATGTAATCGAGTTAGTTTTGTTAGGGTTTGATCCCTAGTATCCACTATGTTCTGAGATTGATGTTGCTATGACTTTGCTATGCTTAATGCTTGTCACTAGGGCCCGAGTGCCATGATTTCAGATCTGAACCCATTATGTTTTCATCAATATATGAGAGTTCTAAATCCTATCTTGCAAGTCTATAGTCACCTATTATGTATTATGATCCGTTAACCCCGAAGTGACAATAATTGGGATACTTACCGGTGATGACCGTAGTTTGAGGAGTTCATGTATTCACTATGTGCTAATGCTTTGTTCCGGTTCTCTATTAAAAGGAGGCCTTAATATTGCTTAGTTTCCATAAGGACCCCGCTGTCACGGGAGGGTAGGACAAAAGATGTCATGCAAGTTCTTTTCCATAAGCACGTATGACTATATTCGGAATACATGCCTACATTACATTGACGAACTGGAGCTAGTTCTGTGTCACCCTAGGTTCTGACTGCCACATGATGAACCGCATCCGGCATAATTCTCCATCACCGATCCATTGCCTACGAGCTTTCTATATACTGGTTTACGCTTATTTACTTTCCCGTTGCTATTGTTACAATCACTACAAAATACCAAAAACATTACTTTGCTTTCATTACTCTTTTGTTACCATTACCATCACTATCATATTACTTTGCTACTAAACACTTTGCTGCAGATACTAAGTTTCCAGGTGTAGTTGAATTGACAACTCAGCTGCTAATACTTGAGAATATTCTTTGGCTCCCCTTGTGTCGAATCAATAAATTTGGGTTGAATACTCTACCCTCGAAAGCTGTTGCGATCCCCTATACTTGTGGGTTATCAAGACTAATTTCTGGCGCGGTTGCCAGGGAGCATAGCTCTATTCTTTCAGTCACTTGGGATTTATATCTGCTGGACACTATGAAGAACTTGAGAGATCCAAAAACCAAGATCTATCCCTCAACTACGAGGGGAGGTAAGGAACTGCCATCTAGCTCTGCACTTGATTCACCTTCTGTTATGAGTAAGCTTGCGACACCTAAACCTACTTCTACTATTCGTTCTGATATGTCGCATGTTATTGATGATGCTACTTCTGCTATACATGATACTTATGATGAAACTACCTCTATGCCTGATACTACTATGCCACTTAGTGATTTTCTCGAGGAACGACTTGCTAGGGCTAGAGAGATTGAAAATATTGAATCTTATTATGAAGATGAAAGTGATGATGAAGAATCACTTGTTACTCCTGAGGGTTATTTATTTGATCAAGATTCTTCTTTAGCTATTTTTGCTTGCAAAGATAGATATGAACTCAAAAGGTTATTAGCTAAATGGAATAAGCAATCTCTAAATGCTAGGATGAGACCTGACCCTGCTTTTGCTACTTCACCTATCTGTGTTGCTGATAAGGATTGTGAATTCTCTGTTGATCCCGATATAATTACTATAGTTGAATCTGATCCTTTTCATGGCTATGAATCTGAAACTGTTGTGTCACATCCTACTAAATTAAATGATATAGCCACCCTGTTCACTAATGATGAGAGATCTCGCTACTTTTATATCCTTAAAATATTTCTGTTCTCATTAAAGGGTGATGCTAAGATATGGTTTAATTCTCTTGATCCTGGTAGTGTGCGTAGTCCCCAGGATATGATTTATTATTTCTCTGCTAAATATTTCCCTACTCATAAGAAACAAGCTGCTGTAAAGGAAATATAGAACTTTGTGCAAATTAAAGAAGAGAGTCTCCCACAAGCTTGGGGGAGGCTTCTCAAGTTACTTAATGCTTTGCCTGATCATCCTCTTAAGAAAAATGAAATACTTGATATCTTTTATACTGGACTAACCGATGCTTCCAGACATTACCTGGATTGTTGTGCTGGGTCTCTTTTCAGGGAAAGAACACCGGATGAAGCTGAAATCTTATTGAATAATATGTTGACAAATGAAAATAATTGGACACCTCCGGAGCCAGCTCCTGAGCCAGCTCCTGCTCCAATTAACGATCCTATTCCTAAACCAACTCCAAAGAAGAGAGGTATTCTATTTCTCAGTCCTGAAGATATGCAAGAGGCAAAGAAATCTACGAAAGAAAAAGGTATTCAAGCTGAAGATGTTAAGAATTTACCTCCTATTGAAGAAATACATGGTCTTAATTTACCGCCTGTTGAAGAAACATATGATCTTAATCCTTTATTTATTGAAGAACCTCCAGACCTCGATAACCCGACACAGGTAGTAAAGGTAAATTCTCTCTATAGATATGATAAAGCTGAAATCCCTCCTACTAAAATTTCTAGTCAATGCTTGGATGAGTTTGATAATTTTATGTTTAAACAAGAAGACTTCAATGCTTATTTTGGTAGACAATTAAAACAAGATGCTGATATGATTAAATACTTGCGTCTTTATATGGCTAATATTAGAGGTGAACTTAAACTTGTTAGCAAACATGCTTCTATGGTTACCACTCAAGTAGAACAAGTACTTAAAGCTCAAAAAGAATTGCTCAATGAGATGAATAGTAAGAAAAATGATTATGCTATTAAAGTGGCTACTAGAACTGGTAGAATGACTCAGGAACCTTTGTATCCTGAAGGCCACCCTAAGAGAATTGACCAAGATTCTCATAGAAATAATATTGATGCACCTAGTTCTTCTAAAAAGAAGAAAAAGAAAAATGATAGAACTGTGCAAACCTCTAGTGAACCTATTGCTGAACCACCTGATAATCCAAATGATATTTCTATTTCTGGTGCTGAAACTCAATCTGGTAATGATCATGAACCTAATGAAAATGCTAATGATGATGTTCATAATGATGCTCAACCTATTAATGATAATGATGTAGAAATTGAACCTGCTGTTGATCTTGATAACCCACAATCAAAGAATCGACGCTATGATAAGAAAGACTTTGTTGCTAGGAAACATGGTAAAGAAAGAGAACCTTGGGTTCAGAAACCCATGCCTTTTCCTCTCAAACCATCCAAGAAAAAGGATGATGAGGATTTTGAGCGCTTTGCTGAAATGATTAGACTTATCTTTTTGCGTATGCGATTGACTGATATGCTCAAAACAAATCCTTATTCTAAGTATATGAAAGATATTATTACAAATAAAAGAAAGATACCGGAAGCTGAAATTTCCACCATGCTTGCTAATTATACTTTTAAGGGTGGAATACCAAAGAAACTTGGAGATCCAGGAGTACCTACTATACCATGCTCCATCAAAAGAAACTATGTTAAAACTGCATTATGTGATCTTGGAGCCGGTGTTAGTGTTATGCCTCTCTCTTTATATCGTAGACTTGACTTGAATAAGTTGACACCTACTGAAATATCTTTGCAAATGGCTGATAAATCAACTGCTATGCGTGTCGGTATTTGTGAGGATGTGCCTGTTGTGGTTGCAAACGTTACTATTTTAACAGACTTTGTTATTCTTGATATTCCCGAGGATGATAGTATGTCTATTATTCTTGGAAGACCTTTTCTTAATACTGCAGGGGCTGTTATTGATTGCAACAAAGGCAATATCACTTTTCATGTTAATAGTAATGAGCATACGGTACACTTTCCGAGGAAACAACCTCAAGTTCATAGTATCAATTCATCGGAAAAATTCCATCGATTATATTTGGAGGTTTTGAATTTCCTCTTCCTACTGTCAAGAAGAAATATGATATACTTATTATTGGGGATGTGCATATCCCCGTTGAGGTAACCTAGTGTTATTCGAAATTTCTCTGGTTTCATGTTAATCGGAATGAGTTTGTTAACAAGACTTGATCAACCTTGTTAGTGGATTCCTTTTGACGAGCATGAGATGGATGAAACTAGAAGCACAACCTCATGTACCATGTCTATACTTTCTGTTATTTAGTTGAAATAAAGTAAAAATAAATAATTCTCTGTCTGTTATCTGATTATCCGTGTAATATAAAAATACCTCGAAAATAAAAGTTCTCCAAATGCCCTGAAAATTAAATATGTTTTTCTAGAATATTTGAGGATTTATGGAACAAAGAACACACCAGGGGGGCCAACCACCTTGCCACGAGGGTGGACGGCGCTCCCACCCCCCTAGGGCACGCCCCCTGCCTCGTGGGCCCACGGTGGCCCTCCTCCACTTATTCTTTCAGCCACACACTTCATCTTCCTCCCCCAAACACAAAAAACCAGCTCAAACCCGAGTCCAAGCTCGATTTGCTGCCATTTTTGATCTCCTTGCTCGAAGCACCTCTCACAAAACTGCTTTGGGAGATTGTTCCTTGGTATGTGACTCCTCCATTGGTCCAATTAGTTTTTGTTCTAGTGCTTTATTCATTGTAAATTTGTGCTGCTTAGGTGACCTTGTTCTTGAGCTTGCATGTCAAATTTATATGGTCAAAAGTACTTTTGATGCATGATATAGGCCCTAGGCACTTGTAGGAGTAGTTGCTATCAATATTATTGAGTTTGGTTAACTTTTATTTTGAAGTTACTAAAAATTTCAGAATTTTTCAGAAAATGATGAGGAGATTATTGAGGGGCTCATGGAGCCAAAGCTCGAAGGAAAAGGCACCGAAGCCTAAGTATAATTTGCCGCGCACCGTAGAGGTTCGGGAGTGTGAATGGCCCTCCGAGGATTTCTTGAGAGCAGCCGGGATTTATGAAGATTTTCATGAGTTGTCTCATAATGCAGGACTCACCGCTTTCCTCCACGACCAATGTGATCAGTATCTCTTACTCACAAATACCTTTGTGCAAAACTTTCATTTTCATTCTAGGAACTCACCACCTACGGTGTAGTTTCATTTATATGATGAGCATAAGGAGATGTCTCTTTATGATTTCTGTCAGATTTGTTTAGTCCCTTTTGGGGGCAAGACAGAAGAACCACATCATGATGATGTGGAGGGATTTATTAATACTATCACTATAGGGGAAACTAGGAAGGTTTCCGATGCACGAATCACTAGCATACATTTTCCTGTCTTACGTTACTTTGCATTATTTGCTAGTCGTTGCTTAATTGGTCGCGGAAACTGTGGAAACCTTAGTATCCCTGATACTATTATTTTTCTCCAAGGTTTATATAGTGATAACACTTTTAGTATGGGCGGCATTATTGCTAGACGGTTAAGTATGAACCGTACTAAGGGTCCCATCTTTGGAGGCATTTATGCTACACGCCTAGCTGCACATTTTAACATACCTATTAGGCATGCTAAGAAGGAAGAAAGTGCTGCCTCGTGTTTATCTAGATTATAAAAGTATGGAGGCACATGATTTTATTGTTAAGAATAGGGAAGGAGAGCTTAAATATCAATTGTTCTTTAATAAACATCATCCTGAGACCATTACCTTGCCTGCTCCTGCTTTGTTTGATTTGACAATAGGAAAGTACCTTGTTCCGTTGACGGCTATCCACGCCTACCGGAACCCTGCACCAGCCGAGGAGCCAGAACCGGAACCACAATTTGATCCTTCACGACAGTCTAACTATCAGTGGGATCCGGAGACGATTGCCAGCCAGTGGCAATTGGGGCCTTCTTCTTCCTCATCACAGTACGACCCCAACAATTATTATTATGGATATCAGCCAGGCCAGCCGTGGCCATAGACCAACTTAGGCCAAAAGCCTAAGCTTGGGGGAGTACGTATTTCTCACCGACATTACATTTATGTTCACAGACACTCATTGCTAAATGTCGGTGCTCATACTTTTTCATTGTATCATCCATGCTAGTTTATTTTCTTTTATGCTTTCTTCTTATGTGTTTAATGAACCTTAAGAAAAAAAATTAGTTGTAGCTTTTAATTAATTTTACTTTCCATGCTTGCAGTAGTAATTAAAAAGAAAACCCAAAAATATTTCATGTTCTTCTTTTGCTTGTTGGGAGCTTTCCCGTGTAAATAGTTTTATTTCTTTTCTTTTCTTTGGGGGTCAGTAGGAGAAGACCATGATTAAATTGTTGAAATGGCTCTTATATGCATTATTGTTTATCTGACAAAATAGCCCATATTGCCTTGTCTTCTCCTGTTTATTGATTGCTCACAGATTCCAGCTTATTCCAATGCACGTGCACTCTTATTATTATTCACGTCATTTGGTTGTGCAAGTGAAAGGCAATTATGATGATATATGATGGACTGACTGAGATGAGAAAAGATGGTACGAACTCGACCTCTTTTGTTTTTGTAAATATGATGAGTTAATCGTTCTTGATGCAGCTTGTTATGAATAAAGATGTTTGGAATGACAATTAGAGATCATAGTTGCTTGTGCCATGCTTGATTAGCTATGAGTTATAATGGTTTACCTTGCGTGCCAACATGCTATTAAAATGGTTATGATGTGGTACGATAGGGTGGTATCCTCCTCTAAATGATTTAAGTGACTTGACTTGGCACATGTTCACGCATGTAGTTGAAACAAATCAACATAGCCTTCACGATATTTATGTTCATGGTGGACTATATCCTACTCATGCTTGCGTCCAATGTTTATTAATTTTAATGCATGTACATGACTGTTGTCACTCTCTAGTTGGTCGCTTTCCAGTATTTTGCTAGCCTTCACCTGTACTAAGCGGGAATACTGCTTGTGCATGAAAACTCCTTAAACCCCAAAATTATTCCACATGAGTCCACTATACCTTCCTATATGCAGTATCTACCTGCCGTTCCAAGTAAATTTGTATGTGCCAAACTCTAAACCTTCAAATAATCATCCTATTTTGTATGCTCGAATAGCTCATGTATCAACTAGGGTTGTCTGTATCTTCCATGTTAGGCGGGTTATTCTCAAGAGGAGTGGACTCCGCTCCTCACTCACAAGATAAATGGCTGGTCACCGGGATGCCCAGTTCCATGCTTTATGCAAACTAAATCAAAATGATTGCAAACAAAACTCCCCCTGGGACCTGATGTATGTTGGAGCCACTCGTTGTTTCGAGCAAGCCATGGATTGATGTTTGTTGGTGGAGGGGGAGTATAAACTTTACCATTCTGTTTGGGAACCGCCTATAATGTGTGTAGCATGGAAGATATCGCCATCTCTTGGTTGTTATGTTGACAATGAAAGTATACCGCTCAAAATGTTATTCACCTCTATTTCAAAACCGAGCTCTGGCACCTCTACAAATCCCTGCTTCCCTCTGCGAAGGGCCTATCTATTTACTTTTATGTTGAGTCATCACCCTCTTATTAAAACGCACCAGTTGGAGAGCACCGCTGTCATTTGCATTCATTACTGTTAATTTATATTGGGTGTGACTATGATGGATCTCTTTTACCATGAATTACAATGTCTAGTTAGTCCTTGATCTTTAAAGGTGCTCTGCATTTATGTTTTGCGGTCTCAGAAAGGGCTAGCGAGATACCATCTTGTTATATCATATTATGATTGTTTTGAGAAAGTGTTGTCATCCGAGTTTTATTATTATGGCTCTCTAGTTGATTATGCTATTGACATGAGTAAACATGGGACCTAAGAATTATTGCAAATATGGTTAGTTATATTCTTTGGTGAAAACTTGAATGCTAGCTTGACATATTTACAACAACAAGAGCAAACAGAGTTTGTAAAAGTTTTTCTTTATTTCTTTCAGTTTGTCAACTGAATTGCTTGAGGACAAGCAAGGGTTTAAGCTTGGGGGAGTTGATACGTCTCCAACGTATCTACTTTTCCAAACACTTCTGCCCTTGTTTTAGACACTAACTTGTATGATTTGAATGGAACTAACCCGGACTGACACTGTTTTCAGCAGAATTGCCATGATGTTGTTTTATGCGCAGAAAACAAAAGTTCTCGGAATGACCTGAAACTCCACGGGATATCTTACAATAAATAATAAAAAATCCTTGCCAAAGATGAAGACCAGGGGGCCCACACCCTTCTCAAGAGGGTGGGGGCGCCCTAGGGGGGCGTGCCCCTACCTCGTGGACCCCTTGGAAACCCCCCGACTCCAACTCCAACTCTATATAACTACTTTCGGGGAGAAAAAAATAAAGGAGAAGAAATCATCGCGTTTTACGATACGGAGCCGCCGCCAAGCCCTAAAACCTCTCGGGAGGGCTGATCTGGAGTCCGTTCGGGGCTTCGGAGAGGGGGATTCATCGCCGTCGTCATCATCAACCATCCTCCATCACCAATTTCATGATGCTCACCGCCGTGCGTGAGTAATTCCATCGTAGGCTTGCTGCACGGTAATTCCATCAAGTTAGTTTTGTTAGGGTTTGATCCTTAGTATCCACCATGTTCTGAGATTGATGTTGCTATGACTTTGCTATGCTTAATGATTGTCACTAGGGCCCGAGTGCCATGATTTCAGATCTGAACCTATTATGTTTTCATCAATATATGAGAGTTCTAGATCCTATCTTGCAAGTCTATAGTCACCTATTATGTGTTATGATCCGTTAACCCCGAAGTGACAATAATCGGGATACTTACCGTTGATGACCGTAGTTTGAGGTGTTCATGTATTCACTATGTGCTAATGCTTTGTTCCGGTTCTCTATTAAAAGGAGGCCTTAATATCCCTTAGTTTCCATTAGGACCCCGCTGCCATGGGAGGGTAGGACAAAAGATGTCATGCAAGTTCTTTTCCATAAGCACATATGACTATATTCGGAATACATGCCTACATTACATTGATGAATTGGAGCTAGTTCTTTGTCACCCTATGTTATGACTGTTACATGATGATCCATATCCAGCATAATTATCCATCATTGATCCAATGCCTGAGGGCTTTCCATATACTGGTTTACGCTTATTTACTTTCCCGTTGCTATTGTTACAATCACTACAAAATACCAAAAACATTACTTTGCTTTCATTACTCTTTTGTTACCGTTACCATCACTATCATATTACTTTTCTACTAAACACTTTGCTGCAGATACTAAGTTTCTAGGTGTGGTTGAATTGACAACTCAACTGCTAATACTTGAGAATATTCTTTGGCTCCCCTTGTGTCGAATCAATAAATTTGGGTTGAATACTCTACCCTCGAAAGCTGTTGCGATCCCCTATACTTGTGGGTTATCAGGTTGGGAGCGCTTGCCGTTATTTGGTCGCTTTGGCTATGTATAAATGATAAGGTTTTTAACGATAAAAGTACTTCACTAATGCAGGTTATCTACAAATATATTGGGACTCTTCGTTTATGGTGCTCTCTACAATGCGTGGAGAATCGAGACCTATTTACGGAGGTGTGTACATGATTGGAGGATACGGGAGGGATACATTTACCCAACATGGGTGACAGCATGATTTTAGGATTGGCCCACCTCCACTTTAGGTGTTATACAGACTCTACATGTTTTTTGTATTCCGCCTTTTATTTTTTGTTTGTACAAGAGGACTTTGTTTGTCTGTGTGCATCTTAACTATGCAGAGGCCGGGTGTAATGCTTAAACCTTTTAAGTAATAAAGCACCCCTATTTGAACAAAATCTTTCACAATCCTGATCATGCCTCCTTTTCTACTTCTCTTTCACCATCTCTCCAGAACGAAATGAGTCACCATCGAAGCTTGGCCCGGCAATTTTGCGAAGGTTCCTCCTCCGAAGACGAGGAACTCATGATAGCTGCAATCATAGCAGAGGAAGATCAAGCCCAGTTGGATGCTCCACGACGTCGAGATTCACAACCGCGATGTCAATCTCTTCAGCGCGATTTTGCAGAACGCTTTTAGAACCTCCACAAAGACTATTTTGCACAGAAATGTACCTTCAAGGCAAGGATGTTTCGCAATATGTATGAAACTAGTGCATCTATTTCATTTTCACCACAGTAGTCTCTCTTCATGTCTCATTTAAGTTTTTCTTCACAGGTATAGAATACATCGTCCTCTTTGTCTGCGCATAGCAAGTGCTATAGGGGCACATGATAGCTGTTTTTCCCTGAGAAGAAATAGTGTTGTGGTTCATGGTTTGCATCCTTATCAAAAGTTGACCACAATATTTCAAATCTTAGGTTAATTATGTGATAGCAGCTGATTTTACCTATCAGTATTGTTGGCTAGCAATTCCACCGCTTTAGAAAATCTTAGATGATTTGTGCGTGCTGTGTGATCGAGGTCTTCGGGGGTCAGTACCTGAGATCTCCAAATGCTGAAGATACTGCTAGATTACTTGCAATTGGAGAGCAAAGCGGGTTTCAGGGTATGCTCAGAAGTATCGACTACATGCATTGGAAGTGAATAAATTGCCCTACTTCACACAAAGGTTTTTTGTTGGCCATAAACGCGTACCCACAATCATTCTTGAAGTCGTTGCTTCACAAGACCTTTGGATTTGGCATTCTTTCTTTGGTTTACCAGGATCTCATAATGATATAATGTTCTCCACCATTCACCCGTGTTTGCAAATCTAGTTGAAGGGCATGCTCCAGAAGTGAATTATACCATTGATGGTCACAACTACAACACAGGGTATTACATTGCAGATGGCATATATCCGCAGTGGGCAGCATTCGTGAAGACAATTCCAAATCCAAAAGGTGAAAAGAACAAAAAATTTCTCCCGGTTTCAAGAAGCATGTCGGAAGGATATTGAACGAGCCTTTAGTTTTTTGCAAGCTCGTTTTGCTATTGTACGTGGACCAGCAAGGTATTGGGATCTGGAGACACTCGGAGAAGTGATGACAGCTTGTATCATCCTACATAACATTATAATAGAAGATGATTTGTTCAAGTCTTGTAGACTACCGTTATGGTAACATGGGAGAACTAGTGATACCTGCTCACCAAGAGGCGGCTACATTGACTCAGTTTCTTCAAAGTGATATTCGAAACAAACAAGTTAACCGACAACGTCAACTTCATCTAGTTGAGCACCTGCGGCAGATCCGTGGACTGATGTAGCTTTAATAATTGTTAGGTGTTAGTAATAATGTAGTCTATGTCATCATTTTAGATTATGCAAGGGTGTAATGTTTTTAAATTATCATGTTGTGTAAGCAGTACCTTCTATTATTCTCTACATAATGGAAGCAATTATCTAGTTAACATAGTCAAGCAAATGTTTCAGAGACATAGTACAGATTACTACACATAGTTCATCCAAATGGTTCTAAGATAATAAGTAGTACAACTTACAACACATAGTTCATCATCCAAATTGTCAAAGACAATAACTAGTACAGATTACTACACATAGTGCATCCAAAAGGTTCGAAGATAATAAGTAGTACAACCTACAACACATAGCTCAAGCCGACGAGTTACGATGTCGGTTGATGATCTGGCCCTTCCTTAATTTGTAGAATTCTTGTTCTTGCTCGTCCATTCCAGTAAGGTCCATGCTCATTATTTTGCTTTCTTCAACCCCCATCATCCGTTCTTCCGCCATTCTCATGATTTGTATATTTTCTTCTTCTAATTCCATCTTTTTTCTCTTGTATTGCAAGTTTATTTCTTTCTCTACCAACCTACATTCTTCTCTATATTTTTCCATTGCAACCATGAGCTCAAATTTCTCTTGTCTCTTTGACTCCCTAGTCTCCAAGATACCACCAAATGATTCCATGGCACTACTATTATATGTAGTGGAAGAACTTTGAGCCCGTCGTATTGCATCTATAGCCCTCTTGATTCTAGGTGCCCTTTTCTTGGGAACAACTTTAGAGGGAGATGTAGCTTCATCCTCAAACACACTAGCAGATGATGAATCGGCAGTATCCAACTAGGATGTCTTCTACTTTTTTTGAGGCCGAGATTTCCACTTCTCCGTGTCTTCCAACTTATTAAAGGAATGCATCAATCCAAATGATTTATTTTCCTTGTCTCCAAGCATATGAACAATACATGCACCATGCAAAGCAATATTTGTTACCTTATTATCATGCGTCATCCCATTTTGGTTCCTATTCAGGAGCTGAGCATAACTTGCACAAAACCAATTCACTTGTTCTTGAATAAAAGCCCAACGACGTTGAAGAGATCCTTGTGTGTGCCATGGTCTTCAGATTAATTGGCATGGAAGTAAGCATCGATTCTTTTCCAATAACAATCACAATATTGTTCTACACCTATGATTGGATGTTGAGTTATCTCGAGGTATGCATCGACCAAAGTTAAGTCTTCAGCCTTGCTGACATTCTTTTGCCTCTTCGAAGCACTTGCTTTCTTGACTTTGCTTTCAAAGACCTTGCTTTCACAGGAGGGGTAGGTTCTTCAGTCCCTTCGAGATCAGTTTGTTGTTCTTCATGCCCTTTGAGATCAATTTCTTGTTCTACATGCCTGATACATCTCCAACGTATCTACTTTTCCAAAAACTTTTGCCCTTGTTTTGGACTCTAACTTGCATGATTTGAATGGAACTAACCCGGACTGACGCTGTTTTCAGCACAATTACCATGGTGTTATTTATGTGCAGGAGCAAACGTTCTCGGAATGACCTGAAACTTCACGGAGCAACTTTTCAGAACAAATGAAAAATACCTGCAAAAGATGAAGGCCAGGGGGGCCACCACCTCTCCACGAGGGTGGGGGGCGCACCCCCCTACCTCGTGGGCCCCCTGTTGCCTCTCCGACTCCAACTCCAACTCCATATATTGTGTTTCGGGGAGAAAAAAATTAGAGAGAAGAAATCATTGTGTTTTACGATATGGAGCCGCCGCCAAGCCCTAAAACCTCTTGGGAGGGCTGATCTGGAGTCCGTACGGGGCTCCGGAGAGGGGAATCCGTCGCCATCGTCATCATCAACCATCCTCCATCACCAATTTCATGATGCTCACCGTCGTGCGTGAGTAATTCCATTGTAGGCTTGATGGACGGTGATGGGTTGGATGGGATCTATCATGTAATCGAGTTAGTTTTGTTAGGGTTTGATCCCTAGTGTCCAGTATGTTCTGAGATTGATGTTGCTATGACTTTGCTATGCTTAATGCTTGTCACTAGGGCCCGAGTGCCATGATTTCAGATCTGAACCTATTATGTTTTCATCAATATATGAGTGTTCTTGATCCTATCTTGCAAGTCTATAGTCACCTATTATTTGTTATGATCCGTTAACCCCGAAGTGACAATAATCGGGATACTTACCGGTGATGACCGTAGTTTGAGGAGTTCATGTATTCACTATGTGTTAATGCTTTGTTCCGGTTCTCTATTAAAAGGAGGCCTTAATATCGCTTAGTTTCCATAAGGACCCCGCTGCCACGGGAGGGTAGGACAAAAGATGTCATGCAAGTTCTTTTCCATAAGCACGTATGACTATATTCGGAATACATGCCTACATTACATTGACGAACTGGAGCTAGTTCTGTGTCACCCTAGGTTCTGACTGCCACATGATGAACCGCATCCGGCATAATTCTCCATCACCGATCCATTGCCTACGAGCTTTCCATATATTGTTCTTCGCTTATTTACTTTCCCGTTGCTATTGCTATCATCACTACAAAATACCAAAAACATTGCTTTTACTACCATTACCTTTTGTTACCGTTATCACTACTATCATATTACTTTGCTACTAAACACTTTGCTGCAGATATTAAGTTTCCAGGTGTGGTTGAATTGAAAACTCAGCTGCTAATACTTGAGAGTATTCTTTGGCTCCCCTTGTGTCGAATCAATAAATTTGGGTTGAATACTTTACCCTTGAAAACTGTTGCGATCCCCTATACTTGTGGGTTATCAAGACTATTTTCTGGCGTCGTTGCCGGGGAGCATAGCTCTATTCTTTGAGTCACTTGGGATATATATCTTCTGATCATTATGAAGAACTTGAGAGATCCAAAAACCAAGATCTATCCCTCAACTACGAGGCGAGGTAAGGAACTGCCATCTAGCTTTGCACTTGATTCACCTTCTGTTTTGAGTAAGCTTGCGACACCTACACCCGCTTCTGCTATTCGTTCTGATATGTCGTATGTTATTGTTGATGCCACTTCTGCTATGCATGATACTTATGATGAAAACTACTTCTATGCTTGATACTACTGTGCCACTTGGTAAATTTCTTGATGAACAACTTGCTAGGGCTAGAGAAATTGAAAATATTGAATCTGATGATACTGATGAAAGTGATGATGAAGAATCACTTGTTATTCCTAAGGGTTGTGTTTTTTTATCAAGAAGCTTCTTTAGCTATTTTAGCTTGCAAAAATAGAAATGAACTCAAAAGGCTATTAGCTAAATGGAGTAAGCAATCTCTAAATGCTAGAATCAAACCTGACCCTGCTTTTGCTACTTCACCTATCTTTGTTACTGATAAGGATTATGAATTCTCTGTTGATCCTGATATAATTACTTTGGTTGAATCTGATCCTTTTCATGGTTATGAATCTGAAACTGTTGTGGCACATCTTACTAAATTGAATGATATAGCCACCCTGTTCACTGAAGATGAGAGAACTCGTTACTTTTACATCCTTAAAATATTTCCGTTCAAATTAAAGGGTGATGCTAAGATATGGTTTAATTCTCTTGATCCTAGTTGTGTGCGTAGTCCCCAGGATATGACTTATTACTTCTCTGCTAAATATTTCCCTGCTCATAAGAAACAAGCTGCTTTAAGGGATATATATATAATTTTGTGCAAATTGAAGAAGAGAGTCTCCCACAAGCTTGGGGGAGGCATCTCCAATTACTTAATGCTTTGCCTGATCATCCTCTTAAGAAAAATGAAATACTTGATATATTTTATAATGGACTAACCGATGCCTCCAGAGATTACCTGGATAGTT
The DNA here is from genome assembly GCF_003073215.2 of Triticum urartu. Lineage (NCBI taxonomy): Eukaryota > Viridiplantae > Streptophyta > Magnoliopsida > Poales > Poaceae > Triticum > Triticum urartu. Next base: position 159,722,932 of record NC_053028.1, read on the forward strand.
GTGCCGGTTCTGTTTTCAGGGAAAGAACACCGGATGAAGATGACAAATGAAAATAATTGGACACCTCCGGAGCCAATTCCTGAGCCTATTCCTAAACCAACTCCGAAGAAGAGGGGTATTCTATTTCTCAGTCCTGAAGATATGCAAGAGGCAAAGAAATCTATGAAAGAAAAAGGTGTTAAAGCTGAAGATGTTAAGAATTTACCTCCTATTGAAGAAATACACGGTCTTAATTTACCGCCTATTGAAGAAACGTATGATCTTAATCCCTTACCTATTGAAGAAACTCATGGTCTTGATAACCCGACACGGGTAGTAAAGGTAAATTCTCTCTACATATATGATAAAGCTGAAATCACATTTACTAAATTTGCTAGCCCATGCTTAGATGTGTTTGATAAATTTATGGCTAAGCCATAAGACTTTAATGCTTATTTTGGTAGACAATTGAAATACAATTCAAATATGATTGAACACTTGGGTGATTATATGGCCAATGTTAAAGGTGAACTTAAACTTATTAGTAAACATGCTTCTTTAGTTACCACTCAAGTAGAACAAGTACTTAAAGCTCAAAATGATTTGTTCAATGAATGAAATAGTAAGAATAATGATAATGTTGTTAGAGTGGCTACTAGAACTGGTAAAATGACTCAGGAACCTTTGTATCCTGAAGGCCATCCTAAGTGAATTGAGCAAGATTCCCAGAGAAATAATATAGATGCACCTAGTCCTCTAAAAGGAAGAAAACTAAAAATGATAGAACTTTGCATGTTTCTAGTGAACCTGTTATTGAAACACCTGAGAATCCAAACGATATTTCTATTTCTGATGCTAAAACTCAATTTGGTAATGAACTTGAAACTAGTAATAATGTTAATGATAATGTTCATAATGATGCTCAACCTAGTAATGATAATGACATAGAAATTGAACCTGCTGTTGATCTTGATAACCCACAATCAAAGAATCAATGTTATGATAAGAAAGATTTTGTTGCTAGGAAACATGGTAAAGAAAGAGAACCATGGGTTCAGAAACCCATGCCTTTTCTTCCCAAACCATCCAAGAAAAAGGATGATGAGGAATTTGAGAGCTTTGCTGAAATGATTAGACCTATCTTTTTGCGTATGCGATTAACTGATATGCTCAAAACAAATCCTTATGCTAAGTACATGAAAGATATTATTACAAATAAAAGAAATATACCGGAAGATGAAATTTCCACCATGCTTGCTAATTATACTTTTAAGGGTGGAATACCAAAGAAACTTGGAGATCCCGGTGTACCAACTATACCATGCTCCATTAAAAGAAATTATGTTAAAACTGCTTTATGTGATCTTGGAGCCGGTGTTAGTGTTATGCCGCTCTCTTTATATCGTAGACTTGATTTGAATAAGTTGACACCTGCTGAAATATCTTTGGAAATGGCTGATAAATCAACTGCTATACGTGTCGGTATTTGTGAGGATGTGCCTGTTGTAGTTGCAAACGTTACTATTTTAACGGACTCTGTTATTCTTGATATTCCCGCGGACGATAGTATCTATTATTCCTGGAAGACCCTTTTTGAATACTGCAGGGGCTGTTATTGATTGCACTAAAGGCAATGTCACTTTTCATGTTAATGGTAATTAGCATACGGTACACTTTCCGAGGAAACAACCTCAAGTTTATAGTATCAACTCTATTGGAAAAATTCCATCGATTATATTTGGAGGTTTTGAATTTCCTCTACCTACTATCAAGAAGAAATATGATATTCTTATTATTGGGGATGTGCATATCCCCGTTGAGGTAACATCGTGTTATTCGAAATTTCTCTGGTCCCATGTTATTCAGAATGAGTTCGTTAACAAGACTTGATCAACCTTGTTAGTGGATTCCTTTTGATGATCATGAGATGGATGAAACTAGAAGGCACAACCTTCTGTACCCACTTTTACTTTCTGTTATTTATTTTAAATAAAATAAAAATAAATATTTTTCTGTCTGTTATCTGATTATCCGTGCAATATAAAAATACCTCAAAAATAAAAGTTCTCCAAATGCCCTGAAATTTAAATATGATTTTTTCTAGAATATTTGAGAATATTTGGCACTGAGAACACAGCAGGGGGGTCAACCACCTGCCCACGAGGGTGGAGGGCGCGCCCTACCCCCCTGGGCACGCCCCCTGCCTCGTGGTCCCACGGTGAACCTCCTCCACTTATCCTTTCACCCATACACTCCTTCTTCCTCCCTCAAACACGAATATCCAGCTCAAGCACGAGTTCTAGCTCCCTTTGCTGCCATTTTCGATCTTCTTGCTCAAAGCACCTCTGACAAAACTGCTTGGGGAGATTGTTCCTTGGTATGTGACTCCTCCATTAGTCCAGTTAGTTTTTGTTCTAGTGCTTTATTCATTGCAAATTTTTGCTGCTTAGGTGACCCTGTTCTTGAGCTTGCATTTCAAATTTATATGGTCAAAAGTAGTTTTGATGCATGATATAGGCCCTAGGCACTTGTAGGAGTAGTTGCTATCAATATTATTGAGTTTGGTTTACTTTTATTTTGAAGTTACTAAAAATTTCAGAATTTTTCAGAAAATGATGAGGAGACTTCTGAGGGGCTCATCGAGCCAAAGCTCGAAGGAAAAGGCAGCGAAGCCTAAGTATAATTTGCCTCGCACCGCGGAGGTTCGGGCGTGTGAATGGCCTTCCGATGATTTCTTGAGAGCAGCCGAGATTTATGAAGATTTTCATTAATTGGCTAAAAAAGCAGGCCTCACTGCTTTCCTCCACGACCAATGCGATCGGTATCTCTTACTCACAAATACCTTTGTGCAAAACTTTCATTTCCATTCTAGGAGCTCACCACCTACAATGGAGTTTCATTTATATGATGAGCATAAGGAGATGTCACTTTATGATTTTTGTCGGGTTTGTTTAGTCCCTTTTGAGGGCAAGACAGGAGAACCACATCGCGATGATGTGGAGGGGTTTATTGATACTATCACTGTAGGGGAAACAAGGAAGGTTTCCGATGCACGAATCACTAGCATACATTTTCCTGTTTTATGTTATTTTGCATTATTTGCTAGTCGTTGCTTAATTGGTCGCGGAAACTGTGGAAACCTTAGTATCCCTGATATTATTATTTTGCTCCATGGTTTATATGGTGATAACTCTGTTTGTATGGGCGAAATTATTGCCAAACGGTTAAGTCTGAACCGTACAAAGGGCCCCATCTTTGGAGGCATCTATGTTTCACGCCTAGCTGCACATTTTAACATACCTATTAGGCATTACGAGAAGGAAGAAAAAGTTTTGCCTCATGTTTATCTAGATTATAAAAGTATGGTGGCACATGATTTTATTGTTAAGAATAGGGAAGGAGAGCTTAAATATCAATTGTTCTTTAATAAAAATCATCGCGAGACTATTACCCTGCCTGCTCCTTGTTTGTTTGATTTATCTATAGGCCAGTACCTTGTTCTGTTGAAGGCTATCCATGCCTACCGGAACCCTGCACCAGTTGTGGAGCCATAGCCGGAACAACAAGTTGATCCTCCACGACAGTCTAATTACCAGTGGGGTCTGGAGATGATTGTCAGCCAGTGGCAATCGGAGTCTTCCTCTTCTTCTTCTCAGTACGACCCCAACTATTATTATGGATATCCGCCAGGCCAGCTGTGGCCATAGACCAACTTAGGCCAAAAGCCTAAGCTTGGGGGAGTACGTATTCCCCACCGACATTACATTTATGTTCACACACTCATACTTTCTATGCTAGTTTATTTTCCTTTTTATGCTTTCTTCTTGTGTGTTTAATAAACCTTAAGAAAAAACCAAAAAATTAGTTGTAGCTTTTAGTTAGTTTACTTTCCATGCTTGTAGTAGTAATTAAAAATAAAACCCAAAAATATTTCCTGTTTTCCTTTTGCTTGTTTGGAGCTTTCCCGTGTAAATATTTTTATTTCTTTTCTTTTCTTTGGGGGTCGATAGGAGAAGACCATAATTAAATTGTTGAAGTGGCTCTTATATGCATTATTGTTGATCTGACAAAAGAGCCCATATTTCCTTGTCTTCTCCTGCAGATTCCAGCTTAGTCCAATGCACGTGCACAATTATTATTATTCACATTGTTCGGTCGTGCAAGTGAAAGGCAATTATGATGATATATGATGGACTGGCTGAGATGAGAAAAGCTGGTATGAACTCGACCACTTTTGTATTTGTAAATATGATTAGTTCATCGTTCCTGATTCAGCCTATTATGAATAAACATGTTTGCAATGACAACTAGAGATCATAGTTTCTTGTGCCATGCTTGATAAGCTATGAGTTATAATGGTTTACCTTGCGTGCCAACATGCTATTAAAATGGTTGTGATGTGGTATGATAGGGTGGTATCCTCCTCTGAATGATTTAAGTGACTTGACTTGGCGCATGTTCACGCATGTAGTTGAAACAAAATCAACATAGCCTTCACGATATTTATGTTCATAGTGGATTATATCCTAGTCATGCTTGCATTCGGTGTTGATTAATTTTAATTCATGTTCATGACTGTTGTCGCTCTCTAGCTAGTCGCTTCCCAGTCTTTTGCTAGCATTCACCTGTACTAAACGGTAATACTGCTTGTGCATCCAATCCCTTAAACCCCAAAGTTATTCCACATGAGTCCACTATACCTACCTATATACGGCATCTACCTGCCGTTCCAAGTAAATTTGTATGTGCCAAACTCCAAACTTTCAAATAAATATCCTGTTTGTATGCTCGAATAGCTCATGTATCAACTAGGGTTGTCTGTATCTTCCATGTTAGGTGGGTTATTCTCAAGAGGAGTGGACTCCGCTCCTCACTCACGAGATAAATGGCTGGTCACCGGGATGCCCAGTCCCATGCTTTATGCAAACTAAGTCAAAATAATTGCAAACAAAACTCCCCCTGGGACTCTTGTTAGTTGGAGGCACTCGTTGTTTCGAGCAAGCCATGGATTGATGCTTGTTGGTGGAAGGGGGAGTATAAACTTTACCATTCTGTTTGGGAACCGCCAATAATGTGTGTAGCATGGAAGATATCGCCATCTCTTGGTTGTTATGTTGACAATGAAAGTATACCGCTCAAAATATTATTCACCTCTACAAATCCCCGTTTCCCTTTGCGAAGGGCCTATCTGTAAGTGCATCTAGTGCCACCCCTAGTTTGGTTTTGGAGTATTGACGACAAACCTGATTGAGGGACTAATGTGTTTGTGAGAATTGCAGGATAACACAGGTAGAAGTCCCTCATTGATTCGGTTTTCCTACCAGAGATGACCCCTAAAAATGTATGAACACATTGAAGTCAAAGGTGGTATGTGAAGACATTCACATTGAAGACTATGACAAGAGAAGACATCGCATGAAGACTATGGAGCGTGAAGACTTAGTTGTTTCGTCGTTCTTTTTCTTATTTGTTGAGTCATATGAACCACCGTACTGTTAAGTGGGGTCCAAGAGAACCAGTCAGAATGACTGAAGTGATGCTTAACCAAAACTCCATGTCTTCGAGCGAAGACAATGAGAGCAAATCTTATCTAGAGCTGGATAAGTCAGCTTTGCTTGTAGCCCAAGTAAAGTTGCCGTGTGTGTTTGAAACCTGACTGTTGGAACACGTGTCAGTTCCTTAGTGACCCAGGGTCATTTCGGACAAATCAGGTTGGGTTGCCTAGTGGCTATAAATAGCCTACCCCCTACAACCATAAACGGTTGGCTGCTCAGAGTTAGTGTACGGCTTTTGTCGTTTGAGAGTAACCCACCTCGAAGCCTTTGAGAGAGAATTCCTTGCGAGGATAAATCCCTAAACACCCAGAGCCAAAGAGTGTTAGGCATCACTTAAGTCTTCCTGTCTGTGTGATCTGAAGACTTATTACACTTGAGGACTATGAATCCTCCAGCCGGTTAGGCGTCGCGTTCTAAGCATCCAAGAGTCATTGTGGATTGCCGGTGAACGAAGTCTGTGAAGGTTTGGAAGTCTGACTTGAAGACTTACCAGAGTGATTGGGCGAGGACTAGGTGTCCTTAGCTCAAGGGGAATAAGGTGAAGACACGGTCTTCTGAGTTGAATCTCAGCCTCCCTAACCAGACGTACAGTTGTCACAACAACTGGAACTGGTCCAACAAATCATTGCCTTCAATGAGTCACTGGTTCTATCCTTCCCATCTCTTTATTTACAGTTGGTCCTTGTGAAGTCATTATCTGTTTGCATTCTCTTTTGTCTTCACTGAGTGACTGCTTGTTCTGATTGGCTTCATACTATCTTCCTACCTGATCTATACTGCCTAGCTGCCATTAGTCGTTGTGCTTTCACTTCATTGAATTCTTGACTATGGCTTGCTTAGTGTACTCTACCTTGCGCTGCATGGTAATGGGTTTATTTCTATTGTTTGTCTTCGAAACTCCCATGTTTTGAAGACTTTCTTAAAAGTCGCCTATTCACCCCCCTCTAGTCGATCACTAGCACTTTCAATTGGTATCAGAGCAAGGTACTCCCTTATTCTGTGTGATTCGGTTTAACCACCTGGAGTTTTAGTTATGTCGACTGCAGGGATAATCAAAGCCTCTGCCGCGTGCCCAGTCTTCGATGGAACTGAATATCCCCACTAAAGAATAAGATGCACATGCATCTTGAAGCCATTGATGTCGACCTCTGGTATGTCATCAAGAATGGCGTCCCCAAGGCTGGTGAAGGTGTCACCACTGCTGATGTCAAGAAGTTCGTTCAACTAGACTCCACGGCCAAGAACATCATCTGTGGTCATCTGACCAAAGGACAATATGGCCGTGTGAGTGCTCTGGAAACATCTAAGCTAGTCTGGGACTGGCTCTCCAAGGTCAACGAAGGCGTCTCAACCTAGAGAGATCAAAGAATCAGTGTCCTTCGCAACCTCTTCAACTGCTTCAAGAGAAACAACAATGAGAATGTTCAGCTCACGTTTGATCGACTCACTGACATCACAAATGAACTTCAAGCCCTTGGCGCTACTGAGATCACCAAGCATGAAGTCATCAAGACACTCCTGAGATCACTTGACTACTCGTTTGACACCCTAGCCCTGATGATTCAAGAACGTCCTGACTTCAAGACACTCGATCCGTCTGACATACTTGAAAGGCTCAACGCACATGAGTTTCAGCTTTCTGAGAAAAGAGACATCTACGGTCCCAACTATGGGCGAACTCGTGCCCTGAAGGCAAAAGCTGTCTCCTCATCTGAAGAAGAATCTGACAACAGTTCTGATGATCCTGAAGACATTGGAAAGGAGCTTGCTATGCTTGTGAAGAAGTTTCAAAAATCCACCAAGAAGAAAGGCTTCAGAAAGTCCTCACGATCAAGCTCAAGGAATGATGAAGCTTCTGCTCATGACTACAAGAAGAGAACATGCCACAAGTGCAAGAAACCTGGCCACTACATCTTTGACTGTCCGCAACGGGACAATGAGAACAAGAAGAAGAAGAAGAGCAAGGAGTATGATTCTGACGACAAGAAGAAGAAGAAATACTCAAAGTCTTCTTCCAAGTCCTCCTCAAAGTCTTCATCACACAAGAAGAGCTCATCTGGCAAGGCTCGTGCATTCGTTGGCAAGGAAATGGATTCAGAGGAGGAGTCCGCTTCTCAGGAGGCGGAGGTGGAGTCTGAGGAGGAGTCCGATTCTGGCGTTGCAAGTCTGGCTACAGCTTACGTTGCCAAGTCCATCTTCAACACTGAAGACAATGGCTTCATCACCGATGCCGATGCAAATGACAAGGACTACTATGCTCCCACCTACTGCTTCATGGCACGCGGTGCCAAGGTAAACACACGCACTACTCACTATCAAACATCCAGTGAAGATGACTCTGATTGTGTTTCCAAACCCAGCTAGAAAACACTTGCTAAAATTGCAACTGAACAACAGAAAGCTATGGAACATATTCAAAAACTGTTAGACAAAAGCGATGACCTGTTAGACGTTGAAATGACTCGACCTCAGTCCTTAATTGAAGACATAAAAAATCTTCATGTTAAGTATGAGGAACTTGAAAGTCGTCATGAAACGCTCTCAACAACTCATGAAAAGCTTTCCTATGGTTATCTTCAAAGGAAGCAATATCTTGAGAAATTGAGAGCGGCTCATGAAGATCTTCAAAAGGAAAACAAGTCACTTCGCACCAAACAGATCAGTTCCGCTCAGGAAGGATTTGAACCACCATGTCTTAAATGCATTGAGTGTGACAACGCTACTTCTGTTGCTGGATGTTCTACTGCTGCTACTATTGCGATATCTTCAACTGTTGATGTGGTAACTAACCCCTCTGCTGAGGATACCACTGCTATTGCTGATGAAAATGCTAGGTTGAAGACATTGCTTGAAACAGGGATGTACAAAAGTCTCAAAGGGCATCAGACACTATGTGATGTCCTCAAAAGGCAGATCCTGAACCGAAACCCTAGGAAAGAGGGTCTTGGGTTCGAAAGGAAAATGAATGCTAATGGCTCTTACTGGAAATGTGAGCAGTACCTCAAAACCACATGGGTTGCTGCAAAGGAACCTTCAGTGGATCCATCCACCCTGTCTGGATTCACTTGTGCTAATCCCATTGTAATTGATGAATCCTTTGATGCAAACTATAAACTATTTAGTGTTTGCCAGGTATATTGGTACTAACTGCAGGAATGGGCCACCTATGAAGAAAGTATGGGTGCCGAAAAAGTGGTTGGAGAATCTTCCTGTGAATGTCGTCATGACACCACAAGTGAAGAAGAAAAACCCCAGACCACAGGCTTCATATGGTCCAAAGACTTCATACAGACAAAGGACTCACCTAAGTCGCACTAACGCGAATGTTTTCCAGGGAAACTATACTCAGGCCTATGAATATGAGCGCGTTTCATCAAACTGCCATGTTCATAAGACCAAGAACTACTCTGCTTATTCTTATGAGTACTATTGTCCACCTGCAAGACTTTGCTAGGGCTCCAAAGCCAAAGTTCTTAGATGCTGCACTTAGACTCATTACTTCGAAGCCAGCCTTGAAGATGTGGGTGGCTAAGAAAGCTTAACTCTCTTTTGCAGGGAAGGGTCTCCAGCAGAAAATCAAATTCGTCTGAAGCTATTGCTGGGGACCTTAAACATCTTGTAGGGCGCAAGATCAAATGCCCAAATGGTCTTATTATGTATTTTGTTGCTGAATTGCTTGCTACTTGCCCTATCAGTCCTAACCTCGATCTAATCTTTCATAATACACTTGCTCGTCAAATGTTTATTCTTCACAATTCTCTTCGTGAAGCTTATCCCCCTAACTGCACTGTAGGGTATGACACCAGCTGCTTCAGAATGGATTATTGATAGTGGGTGTACTAATCACATGACTGGCAAGCGAAGTCTTCTCATGGACTCAACTTTGCGTCCATCTGACAAGAGTCACATCACATTTGCTGATACTGGTAAAAGCAAGGTATTGGGTCTAGGTAGAGTTGCAATCTCAAGGGATCAACACATGGATAAAGTGATGCTTGTTGAATCTCTTGGTTTCAACTTAATGTCTGTCTCAATGCTTTGCGATTTAAACATGATTGTGATATTTGGAAAATATCGTTGCCTTGTTCTAATGGTATCTGACAAGTCTCTAGTCTTTGAAGGGTATCGGAAAGATGATTTGTACGTGGTAGATTTCTCAGCAGGACCACAACTTTCCGTATGTCTTCTAGCAAAAGCTTCAGAATGCTGGCTCTGGCATCGAAGGCTAGGGCATGCTGGCATGAGGAACTTACACACTCTTGCAAAGAAGAAACATGTCATAGGCATCAAGGACGTCAAGTTCAATAAGGATCACTTATGCGGTGCCTGTGAAGAAGGAAAGATGATGAGGGCCAAGCATCCCTCGAAGACAATCATGACAATGACTCAACCCTTCGAACTGCTCCACATGGACCTCTTCGGTCCCACTCACTACTCAACTCTTACTACTACTGCTTGTCTCTATGGCTTTGTCCTTGTTGATGATTATTCAAGATATACTTGGGTGCATATAATCCTCAACAAGACTGAAGTGCAGGATGTCTTCACACGATTCGCCAATCGAGCCATGAACAACTATGGAGTCAAGATCAAGCACATCAGAAGTGACAATGGCACTGAATTCAAGAACACTGGCCTCGACACTTATCTTGATACTTTGGGCATCACTCATGAATTCTCAGCTCCGTACACGCCGTAGCAGAATGGCGTCGTGGAACGCAAGAACAGAACACTTATTGAGATGTCCCGGACGATGCTCGATGAATACAAGACTCCAAGAAAGTTCTGTCCTGAAGCCAATGATACTGCATGCCCTATCATCAACCGTGTTTATCTTCACAAGCTTCTAAACAAAACATCCTATGAGCTCCTCACTGGTAAGAAGCCAAATGTCAGTTACTTCAGAGTATTTGGTGCCAGGTGCTGGATCAAGGATCCACATCACACTTCAAAATTTGCATCGAAAGCACATGAAGGTTTTATGCTTGGATACAGAAAGGACTCGCACTCCTACAGAGTCTTCAACCTCTTTCAATATAAAGTGGTTGAAACTGTGGATGTGCGGTTTGATGAGACTAACGGCTCGCAAAGAGAGCACCTGCCAAATGTGCTAGATGAAGTTCCATCCAGTGAAACCATCACGCTCATGGGAGCCGGAGAAATCATATCGTCTGAAGATTAGCCTGAAGAGGGACTCATCATCTCTGCACCTGATCAACCTGAAGACAATACTCAGCCTGAAGACAATCCTTCTAACGATGACAATGATCAGCAAGAGCAAAATCTTCGTCCTGTTCATCCTTGTGTTGCAAATGAAGTACAGATTGAGAGAATAATTGATAGCATCAATGCACCAGGTCCACTAACTCGTTCAAGGGCAACACAGCTAGCAAATTTCTGTGGGCAGTTCGCATTCCTCTCAATATATGAACCCAAGAAATTTGATGAAGCCTTCATGGAACCTGAATGGATTCAAGCTATGTATGGGAACTGGTCAAGCGTCCTGATCCTCGTAAGCACAATATCATAGGCACTAAATGGATATATCGCAGCAAGCAAGATGAGCATGGTCAAGTTGTCAGAAACAAAGCTCGTCTCGTTGCTCAAGGATACACTCAAGTTGAAGGAATTGACTTCGATGAAACATTTGCACCTGTGGCTAGGCTTGAAGCTATACGGATATTGCTAGCCTATGCAAATCATCATAACAGTCTTCTTTATCAAATGGATGTGAAGAGCGCCTTTCTCAATGGCAAGATTGAAGAAGAAGTGTATGTTGCACAACCGCCTGGCTTTGAAGATCCAAAACACCCTGACATGGTTTACAAGCTCAACAAGGCACTGTATGGCCTTAAACAAGCCCCTCGAGCTTGGTATGACACACTCAAAGACTTCCTGAAGAGCAAAGGCTTCAAACCTGGTTCACTGGATCCCACTCTCTTCACTAAGGCATATGATGGTGAACTGTTTGTGTGCCAAATATATGTGGATGACATTATCTTCGGCTGCACTAACCAGAAATACAGTGAAGAGTTTGGATAAATGATGCAAGAACAATATCAGATGTCCATGATGGGTGAGCTGAAGTTCTTCATTGGTCTTCAAATACGACAGCAACGCAACGGCATCTTCATATCTCAAGAGATACCTCAAAGATTGCCTGAAGAAGTTTGGAATGCTAGATTGCAAAGGTTACAAGACGCCAATGCCAGCTAAACACCATCTGGGTCCCGACGACAATGGTAAAGAGTTTGATCAAAAGGTATACCGCTCCATGATTGGTTCTTTGCTTTATTTATGTGCATCTACGCTAGATATCATGTAGTTTTTGCATGTGTGCCCGGTTCCAAGCGGCACCAAAGGAATCGCATCACTTAGCTGTGAAGCGAATTCTTCGATATTTGGCTCAGAGTTTGATCTAGTTGGATTCTTGGATGCTGATTATGCTGGTGACAAGGTGGATCGCAAGTCTACATCAGGCACATGTCACTTTCTAGGACAATCACTTGTTTGTTGGTCTTCAAAGAAGCAGAACTGTGTATCTCTCTCCACTGCTGAATCTGAATACATTGCTGCTGGATCTTGCTGCGCTCAGCTTCTATGGATGAAGCAAGCACTCAAAGACTATGGCATTCAGCTGAAGCTAGTGCCACTCTACTGCGACAACGAGAGCGCCATCAAGATTGCTAACAACCCAGTTCAGCACTCGATGACAAAGCACATTGAAATTCCTCATCACTTTCTCAGAGATCATGTCATGAAGGAAGATATTGATATCATACACGTCAACACTGAAGAGCAATTGGCAGATAACTTCACAAAGCCCTTGGATGAGAAGAGGTTTTGCAAGTTACGGTGTGAGCTAAATATCTTGGAATCCTCAAATGTCCTGTGATCAGGCACACTTCCTAACACTTGTGCATGTTGATGACTTAGATGTGCAACACACGAAGTAATGTATGTCTTCAATCAATGAAGACTTGCATTCTAAGTGTGAATACATTAACGTGGAATTTGACTTCGGAGTGCCACGATAATTATGCGTCATGTCTGGGTCTAATACTTCCTATACGGTGGGTAATGCCACCACCAAATTCTTCCCTAAGAAGTGTTTCTCACATGGTGTTACATTTGCAAAGTCTTCACTTTCTGTTTGTCTTCAGTGTTAACATGGCTTCATGTTTATCTTCAACGTACTGATTTGGTTTCTGTACTCTATAGCATTCACTTATAGCTATGGCTTCTTGCTGAATCTTTTGAACTAAGTAAATGTGATCGGACCCTAACCCCTCTATGATTCTTTCCTAAGTCTATCTATCCAAATCATATGCATTCTATTGACACTGTCAAAAATGTCTTCTCTGCGTCCTTGTCAGGAGAACACACAGAGACAAACATTAACTCGTTTTCAATGCTAAATCCTTCCACCTGAAACCCGGCGAAGTGGGAACTACCACCGACAATCCAGGCATGCGTGAGAACGTGGAAAAACATCCAATGTATTGCATGATCGCCACGTGTCCTTCAGATATGAACCGCCAGGGGCACCTATGTAATAACACTGTGCCGTCCCTGTCCCTATAAATACACGCCTCACCCCAGTCCTTATCCTTTCTTCCACTCTCGCACAAACCCTAGCGCCACCACTAGCCTTCGACGACACCGGCGACGAAGCGCTTAGCTGCCGGGACCTCACCGACGCCGTCCTCACGCCGGCCGCGGACATCATCTTCTCCGCCGTCACCGTAGGTGTCCTCCATCGCCAAGTTAGGGCACGGAAGATTGAACTGCTCGGCCTCCTCTCCCACTCCGTCTAGCAGTTCGTCGTGTGGTAAATAAAACCTCCATTTTACAGTCTCTTTGATCCGATAGATTCATCCTTTTCTACCACAAGCAGTTTCTGTTCACACAAGTTGGATCTATTCCATACTGCATCTCATAATATGCCTGGTATATTCACTTATGCTTCACAAAGTAGTTAGATTCCTCACTTGTACTTATTCGTGGATTCGTACAAATCTGGAACCAACTCTCTACCTATGAGTGAATGTCTTCGCACTATGAGGTCAATGTCTTCTAAATTGATTTATCTTCAAAAATCTTCTGAGAATGCATATGACCTCTTCCCCTTCCCTTGCACCTTTAATGCTGTCACAAGTACATGTCCGTGGGAGAATCCCTTGGTTCTCATAGTCTGCATTCATTTGCAGAGTTCTTACAGCATCATATAAATTCTCCTGAAGCCAGTTCTTGTCTGACCAGTAGACGGAAGACTTTGACAGTTTTGAAGCCTTTCAGTCTAAACTTCATGGCCACAGAGAAATCTGCAAGGAAGGGTGGCAGACAGCGTCGTGGCAACACCTCAAGAGATTTGCCTCCTGACCTCTATGAGCTGTACAAGACAGATCCAGAGGAGGACTACAATCAGCGGAAAACCCGAATCCAATGGATTCGAAGATATTGGGCAGAACAATGGTTCAAGTATAGGTTCGTGACCCAGGAGTATACTGAGAAAAATGCCATCAAGCGACCGTGGGGAGACATCCTGTACAGAAATCTTCAACCTAGATCCAGAGCTGAAGCCATTGAACAAGGCTTCTATCCTTGCATGGTCCGTGGACCACAACCTGCCGATGTAGACCCATCTTCGTTGCTATGGTGCCGTGACGACAATCTGTTCAAGCGCAACTTCCAGTTTGCCAAGAACTCGGCCAAAGAAAACAAGAAGTCATGGGGACTAGACTTCAATCCAGGCCCCTCTGCTCCTCGTGCTGACGGCACATGCGAAGCTGAACCCAATCTGGTTGGGCCCTTCTATAACTTAGAAGGTCTCATTACTCACATACAGGTTCAAGGGGCAGTCGTGGATCAACCTGCAGACGACGCTGAATCTGACGAAGCGCCTGCACCACTGAAGCCAAAGAAGCTGAAGAAACCTAAGGCTTCGAAGCCTGCCCCTGCACCAAAGGTTTCACGGGCGAAGCCTCTGGCCACTGCACCTCCTGAACACAGTGCGCAGTCTGAAGATCTGTCCCGCATCTCCAAGCCCTCCAAAGTGAAGATGCCCATGCAACCCACCAGCCAAGCACTGACCCCTACTGCTGTTCTGCGCAATGAGAATGACGCCATTGATCTATCCAGCGACGACGATCTTGGCGATGACGCTCTTGAGCAGTTGATCAAGAGCAAGAAAGAGGCAGAAATCTTCAATGACCTTCCTCTCTTTGATGTTGAAATCATCAACACGTTCATTGATGAGTGGTTTGACAGCCCAAATGTTAGCTTTGATGATCTTCAGCTTCCCATTGGCCTCAGCGTCGCCTTCCACGGAGCCATTGCTGCCGAGCTGGATCTAGCTTAGAAAATTGTCGAGCTGAAGCATAAGATAGATTATGAAAAAGCTCAGTTCAAGAAGCATATGGCCAAGCTCAATGTTGAAGACATTCAGAACTTCCAGACCATGATGCATGAGCTCAAGGAAGCATTCCGAACGAAACGTGAAGAAGCCAAAGGTTCTCGTGAGCGCATGAAGGATCTTGCTGCTAAATGTGTTCAGGGATACAATGAAGCTGAAAAGCACAAGGCTTTGGGGCGACTAGGCACCGACCCCCGAATGGTGGCCAAAAAGAAGAAGAAGCCAGCTGTGGCAGAACCCGAAGCACCAAGGCAGGAAGTACATCCAATTGTCTTCCCAGCCAGTATGACTAGCTCGAAGCCTAAGGTCCCCACAGTGGCTTCAGAACTGAAGAAAACAAGGGCAGCTGAAGCCGAAGCCAGGAAGCGCAAGACCAGGGTGACCACTGATGATGCTCCCCCAACCAAGAAACGAAAAACCAAGAAGAGAGACCGGGCTGCTCCCACAGAGCCCCTTGAGGTCGAGCCGATCTCAGTGGCTCGTCCTGCATCTGAACATCTAGAACGCCAAGTGATAGTTCATGAGCCTGCTTCCCCAGAGGCTCCTGAAGCTGAAGACAATCCAGCTGTTGAGCCCACCGCAGCTGAAGACATTGGTCCTCACGACAATGTTGAAGATGATGAAGGCCTTCCTCAGATCGAGCACCAGTTGGTATCATCGCCTGTGCTCATGCACAGCGAACTCATCAGCATTGGTCGTCCTCTGACGCCAACTGCTAAGGATGCATCGTGGGCTGATCACCCACAATGACAAGACACCCCAAGTTCTCCCCAACGACAAGTCACCTCACCCGTGCAAGATGATGATGACTTTGAGGCCCAGCATACTCCATCTCATCAAGCGTCGCCAGCATTACGCAGGCTTCGCAAAGGACCAAGGCCCCAAGTCACTCCCACTATGCACGTGTCTGAGTCTGAAGCCAAAATGGCTGAAGATATTCCGGCTGCATCAGCCGATGAAGAAGAAGAGCCAAGAGTTGAAGCTGATAGCGTTGCTACACCCCCGTCCCACCAAGATGTTGTTCTCGAGGAGAATGTGTCCGACCCTCCAGCTCCTGAAGTGGAGGTTAACAATCTTGAGGCAGCCACCAACTGACGTTGTCATGGCTGAAGCTAATGTGGTGCCTGAAGCTCATGCGGTACCAGAAGTGCAAGCGCCTGAAGCCACTGCAGCGCCCGAAGCCACTGCTGAAGCACCTGAGGTGCAAGCACCTGAAGCCAATGTGGCCCATGAAGCCCATATCAACGACAATGTCAATGCTCCTGTACCCCCTCCAAGACCTCATACAATTGAGCTGGCATTTGATCGTGGTCAGCCTGTTATGGTCTGATGGCCCATTCTGGTTCCTCCACCTGCTGCGGGTCCATAGTTTGACTATCATGTCGAGCACAGACCTCCCGTGTAGAAGCCCAAGCCAAGACTTCCACGATTCCCAGGCACTGCAAGTTCACCTGGGGTCTTCAATGTGAATGACTTTGTGGCACACAACACCTTATTCAACAGCGCCAAGAACCCTTACACCAAACCTCGCATTTCATCAGATCGGTTCTGGAGCTATCAGCAGCGCAGCTACTATTCCTACGTCTTATACAATCAAGGGCGCATATTTCCACATATGCATCTCGACACTGAAGCTATAGCTGGCCTGCCCTGCCTTGAAGAAGCGTTGGATTGCTTCAGGGACGCTGGACTGCTGCAGTTTGTCACAGATAAGGAACACTCGAATGAAGAGCTTATGCCATAGTTCTATGCAACTCTTCACATTCGAGGCTACAACAGGGATCCGAAGACTTGGGTCCTTGAGTGGATGATAGGCAATGTCCATCATGAAGCCAAAGCTCTTGATATCATTGAGCTCACAGGCCTGCCCACTCCTGGTGAATACTATGAACCAGGTTGTCAACAACACCAGAATGCTTTGGAGAGCATCTTTCGGAAGCCAGAATCCAACATGAGCCAAATGTTGAGCATGATGAAGCCTTTGCCTCACGACACTGACTACCCACCTGAATTCTTTGTTGAAGACCTAGAGTATCTGCCTCGCACCATTTATCATATCATCAGAAAAACTCTATGGCCCGTCAAAGGACATTCATCTACAGCGAAGCTTGAAGGAGCAATGAAGACTTTGGTCTTCTATATCTTCAATGGCATCAGCTTCAATGCTCAAGACTTCTTCATCAGGCAGTTTGCTGCATCAGGCTCCGACATTTTTGGTCTGAAGTTCTATGCTCCATGGGTAATGCGACTTATCAAGCTTCACTCTGCCATTAACTATTAGCCGTCTGCGCGCAATCATCTTGTCTTCCTGCCAGAGGTTGATCTGTCTGTTGAAGCTATTTACCCAAAGCCTGCTAAGGATCCCATTTATCTTCACAATGTTGATCACCAAAGCTTCACCCAGCCCATTGAAGGAGTTCAGGCAGTCTCGCGCGTTTATCCCTTGGCTGGCAACACACGTGCCCCTCGCGCTCAAACTGACACCACTGGTAGCACCATGCACAAAGGCCTTGTCGGTGTCAAAACCGGCGGATCTCGGGTAGGGGGTCCCAAACTGTGCATCTAGGCCGGATGGTAACAGGAGGCAAGGGACACGAAGTTTTACCCAGGTTCGGGCCCTCTTGATGGAGGTAAAACCCTACGTCCTGCTTGATTAATATTGATGATATGGGTAGTACAAGGGTAGTACAAGAGTAGATCTACCACGAGATCGGAGAGGCTAAACCCTAGAAGCTAGCCTATGGTATGATTGTTGTTCTGTATGTTGTCCTACGAACTAAAACCCTCCGGTTTATATAGACACCGGAGAGGGTTAGGGTTACACAAAGTCGGTTACAATGGTAGGAGATCCACATATCCGTATCGCCAAGCTTGCCTTCCACGCCAAGGAAAGTCCCTTCCGGACACGGGACGAAGTCTTCAATCTTGTATCTTCATAGTCCAGGAGTCCGGCTGAAGGTATAGTCCGGCCATCCGGACACCCCCTAATCCAGGACTCCCTCAGTAGCCCCTGAACCAGGCTTCAATGATGACGAGTTCGGCGCGCAGTTTGTCTTCGGCATTGCAAGGCGGGTTCCTCCTCCAAGTACTTCATAGAAGATTTTGAACACAAAGATAGTGACCGGCTCTGCAAAATAAGTTTCCACATATTGCCATAGAGAGAATAATATTTACACAAATCTAATCTGCTGACGTATTCTGTAGTGTGACGCACCACGGCCAAGCGTTTATTCGAATCGTTTTACTATCCCACCTCAGCACGTCATGAGAGGCGGTTTCCTTGGCACGTCTTGTTAAAGCAGAGATCGGGTCCCCTTATTCCGGGATTCTCATCAATACGGGCATGGGTAACCCAACCGCGCCATTGATTACGGCACTTGGGGATAAGAGAGTTTTACTAGGCTGGTGGGGACACATAGTTGCGTCCACCCATATAAGGGGATAAGGATCCACCTTTTCACCTACGCCTTCTTCCTTCTTTGCCTATCCATTCTTGCGCACCCGAGCTCCAGCGCCCAAGTCCGCACTCCCCACCTCAACCTTCTCCAGCCATGTCCGGAGCGGGAGGCAAGTGGATGGTCTCCTCCGTTACGGAGGGACACATTAAAAAACTGAGGAAGGCCGGATACTTATCCAACGACATCGCGTACAGGCTTCCCGAAGAGGGGCAGCTCCTCCCCACCCCAAGGCCCCATGAGAGGGTAGTGTTCCTTCCCCACTTCCTCCGTGGACTGGGCTTTCCTATCCACCCATTCGTTCGGGGACTCATGTTCTACTACGGCCAGGATTTCCATGATCTGGCCCCGAAATTCATCCTCAACATCTCGGCGTTTATCGTCGTGTGCGAGGCTTTCCTCTGCATCCACCCCCATTTCGGCCTATGGCTCAAGACTTTCAATGTCAAGCCGAAGGTGGTGCGCGGCAACCAGGCGGAGTGCGGAGGCGCTATGGTGGGCAAGATGCCCAACGTCTTATGGCTCGAGGGCTCCTTTGTGGAGACCCTGAAGGGGTGGCAATCGGGGTGGTTTTACATCACCAAGCCGTGCGACCCTGAGTGGATCGCAGCCCCCGAGTTCCGGTACGGACCCCCAATGCGGCTCACGTCCTGGAAAGAGACGAGCCTGTCGTGGGGCAGCAAAGGAGAGGTGACTGGACTGCAAACGTGCATCCAAACCCTGGTGGACAAGCAGCTCAGGCTTGTCAACGTAGTCTAGGTTATGCGCATCCGCCGGATCCTCCCGTGTCAACAACGGGCCTTCAATCTGTGGGAGTTCAACCCGGCGCAGCACCAAACTCTGAGCAGGCTCTTCGACACGACGTACGAAGATGTCTGGAAGGTGCTTTTCAAGGGCGCCGAGGCTCCCGCATCTGCTACCGAGGATCGCGGATTCAGCGCGCAGCGTCACGCTAGTGCGGTAAGTTGTTTGTACCTTTTACAGGGTATTAGTTTTTCATAGTTTAACTCTATGCATGATCTAAGCTCCCTTACCTTTGATAGGTTTGGCAGGCGAAGTCTGGACAGATCGACTGTCCGGCTCCTTTGCCCGAAGACCCAGCCGATACCCGCTTGGCGAAGCTGCTGCTTCGGGCACCCTATGTGGTGCCAGAGAAGAAGGCCAAGAAGAAGGCCACGGTGACTCGAAAGAGTGGCCGGCGCCCGGAGGTGTCGGATTCATCATCCGACGACTCCAAGACACACTCCTCCCACGAAGACGAGGAGGAGGAAGAAGAGACCTCTCCCCCTCCAGCGAAGGAAGGGAAGAAAAGGAAGGCCGCCCCAACTAGGGAGGCAGAAGGGTCCAAGAAGGGGAAAACCCTTCCTCCGGACTACTCCACCAACGCCGATGACGGCGAAGAGGAGTGGCCGCTCAGGGCCAAGCCCCTAGCGAAATTGTAAGTATCCGGATAACAGAGTAATTCATAGTATTCCTTTATTGCACAGCTTACCCTTATGTCGAATATGTTTATGCAGCCCACGCAAAGACCGGCTCGATGCGTCGTCGAGCGGTTCACTGGACTCGTCGGATGTGAATTCGCTTCCGACGGCTTCCTCCCCCCGCCCTACGGACGACACCGAAGTGTTGTCCCAACAGGTTCCAAGCCAGGAGGAGGTGGTCCTGGAGGCACCGCAAGGCGACCTCCCGGGCCCCAGGAGTGAAGGGGATAGAACCCCCCAGGGCTCCATGTCCGGCTCTAGGACGGACACCGCTCCGAAACCTTCAAAGGTTCCAGAGTCCAGCGGGCGACCTCCTTCCAAGAGGTGCAAGCCCGCCGTGCTGGTGACCCCCGTCCAACCGGAGGTGCCGGACAATCTGTTGGAGGTGCTCGAAGGCGCCTCCATCGACGAGGAGCACCGCACCATTATGAGTGCGGTGGTCCAGAAGGTTCAGTCCGCCAAGTGCGGACTGACTAAAGCTTGTACTAGCCTTTTAACAGGCTTTGAGGTAAGTAAAGAATGTGCAAATAATATTACCGCATAGACAGTAGCCCCTGATGCTCTGTTTGGCATTCGGGAAGAAAAGCCGAATAGAGGATCAAATAAAATTCGCAGGAGTCTAAAAAAAAGGAGTCAATACGCGTATGCAGGCTTCTCTGCTGGCTTCTGCCACACTGACTGCGGAAGTGGACACGCTAAAGCAGAACCTCGAGCAGTCCGAGCAAGAGCTCGGGCGTGCCAAGAAGCAGCTCGAGGACAAGGAAGGTAATAAATACCTTGTTTAAATATATATAAAAAAGGTGCAATTGCAGAAGATGACACGATTATCGTGGCTATTGTAGGGGCCACGTCTGAGGTGGCGACCCTTAAGCAAGCGCTGCTCAAGGCCAAGAAGAGGGCGGCCACGGAGCGCACCGAGCGGGAGAAGTATGAGGCCGAGGTTGGCAAGGTGCGGCAAGAGCTCCAAGTTCTCAGGGAAAAACATGAGAGTTTGGAGCTTGACTCAAAGACGCGAGCATCCGAGCTTGCGGTGGCTATTGAAAATGCCAAGTCTGCCAAGGCCGAATCCCAGAAGACCCTCCAGGAGTTGGATGAGGTGAAAAAGATAGCGGCGGGTAAGGCATTCTTTATGCAAAGAAAACACATAAACATGAGTTACTTGTTACTTACCCGCATCCGGAGCTCTCCAGGAGCATTCACAGATCTTCCCCGTAGCGTGTCTGAT
Source organism: Triticum urartu (assembly GCF_003073215.2). NCBI lineage: Eukaryota > Viridiplantae > Streptophyta > Magnoliopsida > Poales > Poaceae > Triticum > Triticum urartu. The sequence continues at coordinate 159,744,042 of NC_053028.1, forward strand.
GCCACCGCATTCTATCGAGCCGAGGAGAGAAGCTCGACGGAGAAGGTGTTCTGGTCTCAGTATGCTGAGGCCGGACACCCTGTGCCCCTGAGCGACCAGCTGAAGCAACTGGTTGAGCTCCACAAGGCGGCCGAACAGGCCATGAAGGGCCTCATAGTTCGGTTGTGGCCTGGAGAGGCTCTGCCTGGGAGCTATTTCGGGCTGGTGCGGTGGCTGGTGGGGGCCTGTCCAAGGCTCGAAGTCATCAATCGCTCCATCTGCATTGAAGGTGCCCGTAGGGCCCTTGCCCATGCTAAGGTGCACTGGGCAAGCTCTATGCTGAGAAGCTTGTGAAAGACGGGCCACCGCCGGGGAAGGAGCATCGCAAGCCCGAGAATTATTATAAGGATGTTCTGAAGGGTGCCTGCCTTATGGCGGATGAGTGTTCCAAGGATTTAATTTTTGAGTAAAACTCGCTCGTTTTGTCCTGTGCGCTGAAAACTTGTTCATATGCGCTAAGCAATGCTATTGGAATTTAAAATATTACCTTCTGTGCAGCTTTTTATCAATTCTAAGAGATGGCGAGTCGTCGGCTTCTGGCCCTGTGCCGCTAGTGCTGGGGTGTTCGGGGATAAACCTTAGCGCTCTTTTTCCCATGTTTGGGTCCTTCGAGGGAGGCGCTCAGCACAATGAACAAGGAAATCAGACTATAATGCTTGAACACTCTCACTTAGCCATAGAATTCTATAATTTTAAATTTCGGCGAAGCCCCTGGTATTTGGAAGACTGAGTTCAGGGCGCTATCCACGCCTTGGCCGGACAGAGCCGACTCCTCGCTCTAAGCGGCATAAGTCTTTAGGGACTCGAAAAACCTCTCGAACATCGACCAACTCTCGCTTCATCATGACAGTCAGTTTTAGCTCTCTCTACTGAGGTGCTCGACCCAGCTCAACTGGGGCACGATCGCAGTAGTTCTCCTAGTGCTACCTTAGCCGATATAGCGGAACGTAAGGCACCAAAACATAGGAGGCGGGCAAACCCAACTATTGACCCAAGACATGATTCGGAGCCGATGCATATAATGCTATAAGTTTGGGGTGCCGCACTTGTTAAAGTGTTCGGACTTCTCACACCATATTGAGGGGTACTAAAGCCCTTGGCGTATTTTGGCCGTACCAAAGTGTACGGATGCAACATGTCGTTAAGGAACATATATTTGTAAAAAAAAGAGTAATGCAAAAATAGACAGAAGCTATGCATTGTTTATTAAAAGGGGCTGCGATCAAAGCAGAACGATACAAATAATGCGATAAGCAAAAGGTTGGACTATTTAACATGTCCGTTCCAGGGGCAGGCTGCGGAATGGTAAGCGAAACACGTATACTGCTCATGATAGAGATCACCTGGGAGTCCCGTAATGCGGCATGGCTTGTCTGCTTCCCTGGTTCTTGCATCATTTGTGCGGCAATTGAACTGCCGAATAGGCCTTCCGAAGAGTGGAGTCCTGAAAGTAAGAGAAAATTAAAAAATCGGCAGCCCCTGGTGCAGTTTAAGCCGTGTTTCGGGCGTGCCGTGATGGTGCCCCTCCCCCTGCACCCATGGTATTTCTAGAATGTAGTTATGTACGCGAAGTACTGGTGTCGCATTTTTGCGAGGGCTGGGGTTGGGGCCGCATTGCTACGCCTGCTCGGAACGTGACAGGCGGTCTTGTTGTAGGTTACTCCGGGCGCGCTTGACGGTGTCCGGACGTTTAATGGACGGACTGGAGAACTGCCTGGAGAGGCTGCTTTGTACTTCCGCAGCAAGGGCCGCCATGTGCTCCTCCGTTCGGAGAGAGCGTTCGGTGTTTCCATTGACCGTAATTACTCCTCGAGGGCGTGGCATCTTGAGCTTAAGGTATGCGTAGTGCGGTACCGCATTGAACTTGGCGAATGCGGTTCGCCCGAGCAGTGCGTGATAGCCACTGCGGAATGGGACTATGTCGAAGATTAACTCCTCGCTTTGGAAATTATCCGGAGATCCGAAGACCACTTCAAGTGTGACTGAGCCTGTACAGTTGGCCTCTACACCTGGTATTACGCCTTTAAAGGTCGTTTTGGTGGGCTTAATCCTCGAGGGATCTATGCCCATTTTCCGCACTGTATCCTGGTAAAGCAGGTTCAGGCTGCTGCCGCCGTCCATAAGGACTCTAGTGAGATGAAATCCGTCAATGATTGGGTCTAGGACCAATGCGGCGAATCCGCCATGACGGGTGCTAGTGGGATGGTCCCTTCGATCAAAGGTGATCGGGCAGGAGGACCATGGGTTGAACTTTGGGGCGACTGGCTCTACCGCGTATACATCCCTTAACGCGCGCTTCCGCGCCCTCTTGGGGATGTGGGTTGCGTATATCATGTTCACTGTCCGCACTTGTGGGGGAAAACCCTTCTGTCCACTGTTGTTCGGCGGTCGGGGCTCTTCGTCGTCATCGCTATGCAGCCCCTTGTCTGTGTTTTCGGCATTTAACTTTCCTGCCTGCTTGAACACCCAACAATCCCTGTTGGTGTGATTGGCCGGCTTTTCGGGGGTTCCATGTATCTGGCACAAGCGGTCGAGTATTCGGTCCAAACTGGACGGGCCCCTAGGATTTCTTTTGAATGGCTTTTTCCGCTGACCGGATTTATAGCCTCTGAATCCGGCATTAACTGCAGTATCCTCAGCATTGTCGCCGTTAGTGCGGCGCTTCTGCTTGTTGCGACGCGACCTGCCACTACTGTCCCTGGTATCCGAATTACCATGGTTCTTGGTCATATTGTTGCTACGAGCAAGCCAGTTTCCTTCTCCCGCACAAAAGCGGGTCATGAGTGTCGTGAGTGCTGCCATAGATTTCGGCTTTTCCTATCCAAGGTGCCGGGCAAGCCACTCGTCACGGATATTGTGCTTGAAGGCTGCTAGGGCCTCTGCGTCCGGACAGTCGACTATTTGATTTTTCTTTGTTAGGAACCGTGTCCAGAATTGCCTGGCCGATTCCTCTGGCTGCTGAATTACGTGGCTTAGGTCATCGGCGTCTGGTGGTCGCACATAAGTGCCCTGGAAATTGTCGAGGAATGCGGCTTCCAGGTCCTCCCAACAACCGATTGATCCTACTGGCAAGCTGTTAAGCTAATGCCGAGCTGGTCCTTTAAGCTTGAGTGGGAGGTATTTGATGGCGTGGAGATCATCGCCGCGGGCCATGTGGATATGAAGGAGATAATCCTCGATCCATACCGCAAGATCTGTTGTGCCATCATATGATTCGATGTTTACGGGTTTGAAACCCTTGGGGATTTGATGATCCATTACTTCGTCTGTGAAGCATAGTGGGTGTGCGGCGCCTCTGTACTAGGCTATATCACGACGTAGCTCCAATGAGCTTTGTCTATTGTGTTCGGCCCTATCGGATTTGTGTCCAGCATGACGGTTACCGTCTCGAGTCATGGGGCGCCCATGCGATCCGTAGATCAATCTTGTTTGCCTTGCCTTGTCCTCCAGCATATCTCGCAGGTCTGGCACTGTCGGTGTACTAGAGTAGGGGTACCCAAGTATCCCGAACTTGTGCACGGGCAGTCGCAGCATCCCGCGGCAAGGCTTGCCGGGTGACCGCCAAGGTCCTCTGTGGTTCCCCTGGAGCCATTCAAGGAGACAAGACCCCGGCAAGAGGATCTTGCCGGGAAGGCCAACCAAGACAATGTATCCAAGCCAAGGAAACAAGACCCCGGCAAGAGGAGCTTGCCGGGAAGGCCAACCAAGGCATCCCAAGGAACTTGCCGTGACACGCCACGCGTCCCGGCAAGGCCCGGTGAGCGACAAGCTCCCGGACGCGACAAGACAACGACCGCGGCAAGGTGCTTGCCGCGGCAAGCCACCACTCTGTGTCCATGCTCCAGCACATCCACCAACGTGTCACTCTGGGACCCTTCTAGGCGTACGTGGCGGGAGGCTGTGCAGCCAGCGGTACGCGGTGGCAAGCGGCGCTGACAAGATTGCCATCGTGGCGAGCGGTGGCGTCTCTGACGGTCCCTTTTGCACTATTTAGGCGACACAGACGGGCATTTAATGCCCTTGTCCCCTGCTGTCAGGGTTAGGTATGATACACTGTAGCAGGTAGCTGTACCAACCACAACATCTTTCCATTTTTACCCCTGTCTACGTTGCCACCTGTCGGTGACCCCTTGAGCATATAAAAGGAGGCCCATGCGCAACGTAGGGGAGATCCCGAGAAAAAGGAGGAAGAACTCTCATGCTCGGTCTCGTAAGCTGCAGGAGTGTACTGTAGCACTCCGCGCTCCCGAGCAAGAACTCAATACAAACCACAAAGCAGGAGTAGGGTTTTACGCATCCGTGCGGCCCGAACCTGGGTAAACCGCTCGTGTGCTTCGCCTCGATCCGCTCTTCGTGCGACCTCCGCCCCCGCCGAACCGAAAGGGACCCGGTCCGCCGGTCCCATAGGTGCTCGTGGATCAGAACCCCGGCATCTTTGGCGCGCCAGGTAGGGGGCGTCGAGGTTGTGTGAACCAGATCCGGCGTTCACACGAGCTAGATCTTCATCATCTTCATCGACATGCCGCCGAAGAAGAAGGCTTCGGAGGCAGCTGCTCCGTCCGCGCTGAACCCACCACCGCCGGAGCAAACGGCTGATGGGGCAGACGCCGGCGGAAGAACGGGCGTCGACGAGGGAGCTCACGGTGCTTCCAGGTCCAAGGACAAGGCTGCACTGCCCATCGGCGGCATAGCCGGCTCCCACAACGAGCGGGCGCACTCCAAGACCTCGGCATCCGTACATGCACCGCGCCCATCTCAGGAGGCGCGGGACCGGCAGCGTCATGGTATTCACGGTACCATGCGTTTGCTGGATCAAGATCGAGCTGGTGGATCTCGGAGTGCTCAAGACCAGCATGCACGCCAACATGCTGGCACGAGTGAGCCACGGTCGCCTGGACGGGATACTGCTCCTTCTAACATAGTTAGAAGTCCGAGCATATCCCACTCCTCGCACCGTTCGCCACCGCCACCCGCCACTGCAGCAGAAGCTTTGGCGCGAGCTCAACTGCTCCTGGACTACCCTCCAACGGCAGACAAGATCGACGACTTGAGGGCCACCATTCAGAGTCTCATCGGCTTCGCCAACGGCGACACTCAATGGAAGCCGAGCACGTCGCAGCCGCGGCAAGTCAGCCAGGCACGAGCCGGTGGCGACAAGACCGGTGGGGGTGCAACCACTGTGCACTCTCCGCCCCGAAGGCCAAGATCGCCGACTCGCCGGACCCACCTCGATAGCGACTCCACCGCGTCATCAGATCCACGAGCTCCTCGCGATCAGTGCCAAGTTCTTCACGAACGACAGCAAGAAGACGCTCGTACTCGCATCGAGCGCCAAAGAGAAGCGCGACGTCAATCGGACCAGCGCGCTGGGCCCTCTGTCGACATGCATGCGCCAGGGGAACCAGGTGGCTTGCCATACGTGGTAGGTTGCCCTGTGTTTACTCGTGAGCTGCGGCAAGTCCAGTGGCCCAGCACGAAGAATTTCAAGCCAGATGTACCAGAGAAGTACGACGGCAAGTCGCATCCGTCGGAGTTCCTCAGCATCTACACCATCGCGGTGCAGGCTGCCGGGGGGCGGGATGACAAGATCCTTGCCAACTACTTCCCGTTGGTGCTAAAGCCCAACGTCAGGTCCTGGCTCATGCACTTGCCGGACAACTCCATATCTTCCTGGGCAGACCTATGCCATCAGTTTGTTGGCGCCTTTACAGGCGGCCACAAACCTCATGGCCAAGAGAGTGACCTTCATCTGCTCACCCAGAAGGAAGGAGAGCCCCTGCGCAAGTACATTCAGAGATTCAGCCGTGTACAGCACAACATCCCAGATGTCCACCCTGCCGCGGTCATCAGCGCGTTCCATCAGAACGTGCGTAACCGCAGGATGCGGGAGGAGATGGCGATGTGCAAGATCAGAGACGTCAGTGAGCTGTATGCCCTGGCCGACAAGTGTGCACGTGCTGAAGAAGGGAGGAAACTCCCCGGAGAGAATGCAGGAGCAGGAGGATCTGACAGCGAGGATGCTGCCCCGGCAAAGAAAAACCGGCGGCGGAACAACAGGAAGAAGAAAGGCAAAGATGTGCTAGTCGTTGAGCAGTCCGGCAACGAAGGTGGCGCCAAGAAAGCCAAGGCTGGTAGCTCCGGCAAGGAGATTGCCGCATGCACCAACTGCCAGGCTGTGGCGGTCACCGACAAGCAGGACGGCACCGACAAGCAGTACTGCAAGATCCACGCACCAAGGGCCATGACCTCCAGAGCTACAAGAAGGTCGAGCAGCTTGTCCAGCAGCAAAAGGCTGAGTACGAGCGACGCGACAAGGAGAGGGCCCAAGGAGGCGCTGGAGAATCCGGCAAGAAGCGCGCTGGCCGGGGAGGACGCCGCGACAAAGCCAAGCAGCGACAAGGAGACAGACCTCCCCGCGGCCACGACAAGGATGAAGATGACGACGACGACGAATACATGGATGATGTCGAGACCAGTGAGCAGGAGTTCCAGAAAGCCACAGAGGTCTTGTGCGTTGACGGCGGTGCTTCTCTGCATACTTCGCACCGCCAACTCAAGCAGTGGGTGCGGGAAGTCAATGCGGCGGAACCACCTGTCGAGTCACGCAAGCTTCTGAAATGGTCCAGCACGCCTATCATCTTTGATATTGAGGACCACCCTGATCGCACACTTGCGGTCGGGTGCTTGCCGATGTTGGTTTCACCAACTATCCGCAACCTCAAGGTCACTAAGATGCTAGTTGACGGCGGGGCTGGCTTGAACCTGATCTCCTCCGTTGTACTCGAGAAACTCCAGATCCCTGACAGCGAGCTTGAAGAGACCGGCACATTCCAAGGAATCAACCCGGGAAGGAGCAAGCCGAAGGGGAAGGTCACGTTGCCAGTAACATTTGGCAGCGAGTTGAACTTCAGGACTGAGAGGGTCACTTTTGACGTTGCCGATTTTCCATTGCCTTACAATGGGATACTCGGCCGTCCAGCACTCGCCAAGTTTATGGCAGCCTCTCACTACGCATACAACATGCTAAAGATGCCAGGCCCGATAAGCGTCATCTCTGTCAATGGCGACAAGAAGGATGCTCTTATCTGCGCCGACAAGATCTACCGGGAAGCGGCAGCCGCAGCAGATCGCAAGTCACCTGCTGTTGAAGCTCCCGGGGGGAAGAAGAAGACCAAGTCCGGCAGAGCAAGAAGAGGAAGCTGACTTAACCGTCTGTAACGCCATCAACTGGACAGAGCAAGAAGAGGAAGTTGATTTCTGGTGACTATTAGCCGGCAGAGCTTCCCAAAGCCGCCGCCAAGAAGGTCCCCAAAATCAACGCCAAGAGCGCTGAGGAGCAGTCTGCTCCGGCAAGCCCTAGGGTTTGTTCCGTTGAAGCAGAAGCTCCCGACAAGTTTTGCTCCGGCAAGCTTGCCGGGGAACGTCAAGCTCCGGCAGAGCCGCAGGTTCTCGCCATAGAAGCGGATGTTCCCGCAGCAGCAGATTTGCCTTTAGTCCTTGTGGTCGAGCCACAAGCTCCAGCATGGGCACAGCGGATTGTCTGTTTCCTTCAGACAGGAGAACTTCCCGAAGAGCAAGAAGAAGCGGAAAGAGTAGCCCGGCAGTCAAGTATGTACCAGTTTGTCGACAAGACACTGTACAGAAGAAGACTCAACGGTGTGAAATTGAAGTGTATTCACCGGGAAGACGGACAAAAGCTATTGGCAGAGATACATGGAGGCATATGTGGTCACCACATTGGCGCAAGAGCACCTGCCGACAAGGCATTCCGGCAAGGTTTCTTTTGGCCGACAGCCCTCCAGGATGCAACTGCACAAGTAACCAAGTGTCAAGCATGCCAGTTCCATTCCAAGCTAATACACCAACCAGCTCAAGCTCTCCAGACAATCCCTTTATCTTGGCCATTTTCGGTCTGGGGGCTCTACATCCTCGGCCCCTTTCCCCGAGCAATCGGGGGCTTTGAGTACTTGTACGTTGCAATCGACAAGTTCACAAAGTGGCCGGAAGTGGAAGCAGTGAGGAAGGTGACAGCATAGTCAGCAGTCAGGTTCTTCAGGTCGATTGTTTACCGCTTCGGGATCCCTAAAAGGATAATCACCGACAACGGTACGCAATTTACGAGCCGCACCTTCATGCAGTACGTCCAAGATCTTGGCGCCAAGATTTTCTTCGCTTCTGTTGCTCACCCGAGAAGCAACGGTCAAGCGGAGAGGGAAAATGCTGAAGTGCTGCGTGGACTCAAGACCAGGACTTTCGACAGGCTGCACAAGTGCGGAAGAAACTGGATCGAGGAGCTGCCGGTGGTTCTTTGGTCGATCAGGACGACGCCAAATCGAGCCACTGGCCAGACACCTTTCGCTCTAGTCTATGGAGCAGAGGCAGTTCTCCCCACGGAACTCGTATACGGGTCACCTCGAGTGCTCGCTTATGATGAGCTTGAGCAAGAGCAGCTGCGACAAGATGACGCGCTGCTCCTTGAGGAAGACCGTCTTTAGGCTGCTGTACGAGCTGCTCGCTACCAACAAGCTTTGCGCCGCTACCATAGCCTCAAAGTTAACGCCAGAAGTCTCGAGGAAGGCGACCTTGTTCTTCGGCATGTTCAGTCCGCCAAGAATTCCAACAAGTTGACGCCGAAGTGGGAAGGCCCTTACCGGGTGAAACGAGTCACTAGGCCTGGCGCTGTCCGCCTTGAGACCGAAGATGCCATTCCGGTGAGCAACTCCTGGAACATTGAGCATCTTCGTAAGTTTTACCCGTAAGGCGCGGTTGCCGGAACCTGTTCCAGCAACCACCTTTTGTACAAGTCTTGCCGCTGTTGCATGTAATCCTTTGTACAAAGCCGGGCGCAGACCCCGTGCGTAAGTAAAGCTCATGTGCTCCGCACATCTTGTCAATTTCATGCTTCCTATTTTTTGCATATGTGATCTGACACTTTATGCAGCACCTACTCCCCGGTAAGCAATAACGAGCCGTAAGGCTCCATATCTTTATTTTCTCTTCTTTCTTTTTTCTCAAGGAAAGGAAGGTTCCCTCGCCCACAAGTTTGCCGGGGGGGAAAGGAGAAGATAATGGTATGGACCAGGCGTCGTTCAAGAAAGTTTCGCCTTACCGAGAAGCAAACAACAGAAAAGCTAACTTGCCAAAGTTTGAGCAATCAGGTTTTTAAATTTTTTAAGTTATCTCCCTTGAACGACCGCACTTTGTATGGAAAACCTGTGCGCGGAGGAACCAACTCACAGCTAGTTGCGCCCTTACTTTGTTTCGAGTCCGCTCAACAACTTAAGTGAGCTGCGACTAGTTGCGACAAGGTTTCTTGTCGGTAACGGCACCGCCAGCAGGCTGCTGACGTTCCGCACTCAGCGCTCACGGCAAGGGTGCCTGCACCGGCAAGTTCCCTAAAAGCGTAGGGCAAAAACGTACAAAGGGAGGAATCAAGTAAAGGGAATAACATTGCAATCATTATCCAGAATAGAGTTATATTACAAGAGAGCTTGTCGCGGCTCTAACAGATTGTTTTCATAACATGGCCAGCAGCGACAAGAAAAGAAGAAAACGGGCGGCCTAGTCTACGCAATCGCCCTCAATCCTCTTGATCCCGCTCACCTTGTCCACAATGGGTGCGACAAGGGTCTTGAGTGCCTCCAGATCGGCATCCGGCGGCAGGGTCTTGAGGACGTTGGTGAGGTTGAGGCCCGGGTTGCGGAAGGCCACCTTCACCAACACCTTTTGAAGAGCTCCCGCGCAGATCTTGCACGACTCGTCAGCCAGCTGCTTTGGGATCCTCTCTCGGAGTCGCTGGAGGGCCGTCGCCACGCCTTTGAAGAACAAGATGAGCTTGGCGCTGGGTTGGAGGTTCTTGTCGGAGGGATACCCGAGATCCTCCATCCCCAGCTGCGCCAGCTCCCTGTCAATGTCTGCGGCAACATTCACAAGACCCTCCGTCCAGTGCTCCACATTTTCCCTAAAAGCATTCTGGGCGGCGGCAGCACTCTCCAGCAGCGCCTTGTCGGCCTTGATCTCCTCCTTCAAGGCCACCTCCTGCTCCTTGGCGCCGTCCAGCGTCTTGGTCAAAGTGGTCAGCTTCAACTCAAGATCTGCATTGGAGTCCTTGGCGGCGCTAAGCTCTTCGCCACTCACCTTAAGATCGGCCTCCAGCTGTGCCACCTTGGTCTCCAGCTCCTTCTTGGCGGCCTCGGCGGCTGCGGCAGCATCCTCTGCTTGCTTAAGGGCTCCGCCGAAGTTCTGCTCACGCGCGGCAAGCTCCTCCTCGTGGCTGTCGAGGTTAACTTTCCGCTGCGCCAGCTCGCCCTCCTGCGCAGACAGCTTCTCAGCGGCAAGCCGCTGTTGCTCTTCAACATCGGCCTTCTCGAGGAAGAAGGCCTTCTGCTCTTCGGCGAGTTGCTCCCGCTCATTTGCCAGAGACCAGAGAGCTTCCTGGTGGAGACCCAGAAGCTCCTCCACGCGCTTCTCGATGTCCGCTCCCGCCTTCGCGACAAGTGCCTCGCGGGATTCCAGCTTGGCTTGCCGCGCGCGGTAGAGCGACAACAGCTTCCGCAGCAACCGCTCCTCCTCAGGCTCGCCGCTGCTGCTGCTCGGCGCATCAACCAGCGTCAGCCCAGCGGAGGCGAGCACCTCTCCGTCGAAGCTCTCTCCCTCGATCGGCGGCCTGGAGCTTGATGCCCAGGGGAGGTTGATGAAGACGCCATTGCCGGCCTTCAAGTAGACGCCTGGCTGGGGCTCTTCGGAGCCTGGCGCTGCGGCAGCGGCGAACGGGTCGGCAGTCGACGTAGCGCCTGGCGCTCCTGCGGCCTCAGGGCCGTCAGTGCGATCACCAGACCCCCCGCCTACTTCTGCGGCAGCAGCTTTGGCGGCCTCTGCGCCGGCGGGATCGTCAGCAGCAGATAGGTCTGACGGCCGGAAAAGGGAGAAGAGTCAAGCCAATATCCAAAAAGAAGATCAAAAGAAGAAGAACCCAAAGGAAGTTTTGAAGCGAGAGGATTACCTGCACCGGGTTCTGCAGTCGTGGTCCCCGCCGCCGGAGGGCCTCTAGTGCTGTCCCTTGTCGGAGAGCTCTCCCTTGCCGGAGAACTCTCCCTTGCCGGAGGACTCTTCCTTGGCATTTCGGGGGTGGCCTCCGGGCGCTCCTGGTGAGGCTGCTCTGCTCCTACACAAACCAACAGTCAGATATCAGCAAATACCGAGTATCCATGTGCGCCTCACAGCAGAAAGCGAACCCTATACTTACGCTGGGGGCTGCTCTGGAGAAAAGTTGCCGGGTCCGGCAAGGTTGTCTCGGACGCACCCCCTGCTGTCGCAGTGGGTTCGTCCTCGATGATAATCACCGGGACCTTGGCTCTCTTCGCTGCTCTCTGGGCCAGAGTCCTAAAAAGGAAAAAGTTTAGGGTAAAGCAAATGAGATGCAAGACAAAACAACAAGAATTGAGGAATTACAAGTACAACAAGAGAAGCTTACTCTTCTTCTTCTTCCTCGTCGGAGCTGAACGCGGAGAAGTCGAAGTCCGGCCCACGTCCAGCACGAGGAGGCGGAGGAGTAGTTTCCCTTGGCCGCTTGGCGGGAACAGTGGCGGTGGCCTGAGACGACCCCGCTCCAGTTGCCGCAGCAGCATGAGGTGCTCCTGCAGCAACAGTGCTTGCCGCGGTGGAGCGCGTCACGCGGCGCGGCAACTGTTCACTCGCCTGCCGCCCCGCTTCGTCCCCGGCCTTGCGGAGACGCCTTCTTGGTGGGGATGGAGGCTCTGCTTGCGGCGAGCTGCCTGAAGATGAGGAGGAAGAGGAGTTGATCTCCAGCGAGCCGCTCGTATCCTTGGCGGGCTCGCTCGACTCAACGTCATGCCCGGGAAGCACTTTCTCGCCGGCGGGCTCCCCTCGCTCGGCACGGCTTGCCGCCTCTGCTGCATCTGCCTCCTCTACGGTGAATCCAAATTCGCCCGCGGCTGCGGCTGCCGCCGCCTCTTCCAGCCTGGTGGCGATGCGTGTCATCTCCGCATCGGTGGTGTCGCGGGTGAGCCTATCCTTTTCATCGAAGCAGACCGGCACTTCTACCAAGCCGTCAAAGAATTGCTGCACGACGTCGTCTGCAGGCTCTTGCCAAGTTGGGACAATTCCATGCGAATCGCACAGCGGCATCATTGCACGGATGCGGTCGAGCGAGGAGTTGTTGCATAGTGGAACGACGCCCCCCGGCAACCTGAACACTTCGGGATGTTGAGGGTCGCACTTGAACAGCTACTGGAGCATCGCGTTGAGCTACAAAACAGTGAAGTTGAAGTTGAGGCCCGGACGCAGCCTCTTGATATCCGCCGCATTCTTGAATTCCCAGGTCGGTCTCCCCCATTCCTGCAGGGGGGCAATGCGGCGGCGAAGAAAATCTGCGCCAACAGCGCCCACAGTGAGCCCGGCAAGCCTGAGGCGTAGGATCCGGGTGACGGCAATCTTCAACCTATCATCTTCCGGGGCCACGTCACTCCAATCGCTGCCGCGTGCTACTGGGGCTTGGCACCGGGCGGTAAACGGCTGCGGATTCTCCTCGACAATCCAGCACTAGTCTGCTCTCCATTCCTCCCACTTGCCGCGGAACTCTCCCTCTAGATAAGTGTCCTTCTTGCCGGCCCTCGAGATCCAGGCGATTCCGCCGGATAAAGGTTCTCCTCTCTCTACTCGGGGCATAAAGAAGTGGTGAAAAAGGGCTACATTGGGATGGACTCCGATAAAGTTTTCGCAGAGATGTGCGAAAACTGCCATGGTCAAAACGGCATTGGGGGTGAAGTCAAGGAGGTGGAATCCGTAGGTGTTCATGATATCGCAGAAGAACTCAGAGAAAGGCGGGCAGAGCCCGCAGTAGAAGAACAAAGCGAAGAATGGATATCCATTTGGAGCCATTTTCCAAGCGGCGGCCGGAATTACCTTCGTGCGCGGATGCGCTCGCGTCTCCGTCGACCAGAAGAGGTAGTAGTTCTCCCTCAGCTCCCTCGCGGCAATCTTGGGGGGGAAGATTTCCCGCTCCTTTCGCAGCGCCGCAAGCCACTGCGCCTCGGTCGACTTCACAACCTTCCCCTTGTCGGCTCTTGGAGCCATGGCGGAAGTGGTGGAGGAGGTCGACGGCGTTGGTGGTGCTGGTGGCGATGGGGGGCGGGGCGCTGCTCTCTTTTCAGCTTTGGGAAGACGAGGGAGCGGCGGAGATTTCTGAGATTGGAGTAGCAACCGGCGAATGGGCGAACTACCCCTGTTTCCCCTGCTTATAAGGAGGGAGGGGGCGGACGTTCCGCATTTCCGAATAAAGAAACCACCCACGATCTCTCCCACGACGCCGCATTCAACGCGTGCCGTTCAGGGAGGGCGCGGTGGATACGGAGAGAGATACGGCGTAACCCAGGCCGCGCGTGCCCGTGCCCTGTTTTGGGCCTGGCCCAACAGCGCTCGGCACCGTGTATGGCCCAGGCCCGGGGGCTCCTGTCGGTGTACTAGAGTAGGGGTACCCAAGTATCCCGAACTTGTGCACAGGCAGTCGCAGCATCCCGCGGCAAGGCTTGCCGGGTGACCGCCAAGGTCCTCTATGGTTCCCCTGGAGCCATTCAAGGAGACAAGACCCCGGCAAGAGGAGCTTGCCGGGAAGGCCAACCAAGACAAAGTATCCAAGCCAAGGAAACAAGACCCCGGCAAGAGGAGCTTGCCGGGAAGGCCAACCAAGGCATCCCAAGGAACTTGCCGGGACACGCCACGCGTCCCGGCAAGGCCCGGTGAGCGACAAGCTCCCGGACGCGACAAGACAACGACCGCGGCAAGGTGCTTGCCGCGGCAAGCCACCACTCTGTGTCCGCGCTCTAGCACATCCACCAACGTGTCGCTCTGGGACCCTTCCAGGCGTACGTGGCGGGAGGCTGTGCAGCCAGCGGTACGCGGTGGCAAGCGGCGCTGACAAGATTGCCATCGTGGCGAGCGGTGGCGTCTCTGACGGTCCCTTTTGCACTATTTAGGTGACGCAGACGGGCATTTAATGCCCTTGTCCCCTGCCGTCAGGGTTAGGTATGATACACTGTAGCAGGTAACTGTACCAACCGCAACATCTTTCCATTTTTACCCCTGTCTATGTTGCCACCTGTCGGTGACCCCTTGAGCATATAAAAGGAGGCCCATGCGCAACGTAGGGGAGGTCCTGAGAAAAAGGAGGAAGAACTCTCATGCTCGGTCTCGTTAGCTGCTGGAGTGTACTGTAGCACTCCGCGCTCCCGAGCAAGAACTCAATACAAAACACAAAGCAGGAGTAGGGTTTTACGCATCCGTGCGGCCCGAACCTGGGTAAACCGCTCGTGTGCTTCGCCTCGATCCGCTCTTCTTGCGACCTCCGCCCCCGTCGAACCGAAAGGGACCCGGTCCGCCGGTCCCATAGGTGCTCGTGGAACAGAACCCCGGCAGGCGCATTTTCCCGTGCCTTGGTACGGGTTGCGGCTTAAGTGGAGGGCCGAGAGGCCTCTCTGTCGCGGCCACGAGGTGGCCGGTCGGCCGTATCAAGTGCTGGTGATGTAGGTTTAAGTGCTTCCTCCTCTAAGCGGGGTAGCAACCTGCGCTTTGGGTAGCTCTTGGAGGGGCGTTCGAGTTTATGCTCTTCGGCCGCAAGGACTTCAGTCCATCTGTCGACTAGCAAATCTTGATCAGCTCTAAGCTGTTGCTGTTTTTTCTTGAGGCTTCTTGCCATGGCCATAAGCCTGCGTTGAAAACGCTCTTGCTTGACGGGATCCTCTGGCACGACGAATTCGTCGTCGTCGGGGCTTGCCTCGTCTTCGGAGGGAGGCATATAGTTATCGTCCTCGACCTCTCTGTCTGCCGCTCTCTCGTGAGGGCTGGCTTCTCCATCCTCCTGTGCTGACTCTTGCTGGAAGGGGTTTTCTTTGGCGCTCTCCGTAGTATTATTATCACCCGTGCTGGAGTCACCGTATTTTCTTTGGCGGGATTTTGAGCGGCGCCGCTGCCGCCGACGCTTAGGCTGTTTCTTGGAGGGGTCATCCTCCGCTGTTCCATCGCCATCTCCTTCTTTTGGGGTGTCCACCATGTATATGTCATATGACGAGGTGGCTTTCCAGGGCCTAATAGGCGCTGGTTCTTATCGTCTCCTGCATCGGTGTCCATACCGTCGATGTCTTCGGAGTCGAAGTCGAGCATGTCGGTTAAATCGTCGACAGTGGCTACAAAGTGGGTGGTGGGTGGGCTTTGAGTTTCTTCATCGTCTGTATCCCAACCTTGCTGGCCGTAGTCCGGCCAGGGCTCTCCTGATAAAGAGAGAGACTTTAGTGTCTTCAGAATATCGCTGAAAGGCGAGTGCTGAAAGATGTCCGCGGCAGTAAACTCCATGATCGGCGCCCAATCGGATTCGATCGGCAGGGGCGCGGAGGGTTCGGAGTCCGGAGAGGAGTCCGGCTCCTTGGAGTCATGAGTATCGCGGAGTGCGGGGCTGGCGTTCAGCTCAATCGCCGTTGGGATCGCAGCCCCCGAGGCGGCGTCCAACCACCCATCCTTGATCGGCGCACTTGGCCCGAATTAAGGGTCGTAGCCGATGCGGGTGCGGCCTCCAGGGCACTGTTCGGTGGCAGAGCTAGATCATGCTCGTCGTGACAGTGCGGCGCGCTCGGCAGTGGCTCGAATCCGTCGAGGATCAAGTCCCCGCGGATGTCAGCCGTATAGTTTAAACTTCCAAATCTGACCTGACGGCCAGGGGCATAGCTTTCGATCTGCTCCAGATGGCCAAGTGAATTGGCCCGCAGTGCGAAGCCGCCGAAGACGAAGATCTGTCCGGGGAGGAAGGTCTCACCCTAGACTGCATCGCTATTGATGATCGTAGGAGCCATCAAGCCTAACGGCGACGACACAGAGGAACTCTCAATGAAAGCACCAATGTCGGTGTCAAAACCGGCGGATCTCAGGTAGGGGGTCCCGAACTATGCGTCTAGGCCGGATGGTAACATGAGGCAAGGGACACGAAGTTTTACCCAGGTTCGGGCCCTCTTGATGGAGGTAAAACCCTACGTCCTGCTTGATTAATATTGATGATATGGGTAGTACAAGGGTAGTACAAGAGTAGATCTACCACGAGATCGGAGAGGCTAAACCTTAGAAGCTAGCCTATGGTATGATTGTTGTTCTGTATGTTGTCCTATGGACTAAAACCCTCCGGTTTATATAGACACCGGAGAGGGTTAGGGTTACACAAAGTCGGTTACAATGGTAGGAGATCCACATATCCGTATCGCCAAGCTTGCCTTCCACGCCAAGGAAAGTCCCTTCCGGACACGGGATGAAGTCTTTAATCTTGTATCTTCATAGTCCAGGAGTCCGGCTGAAGGTATAGTCCGGCCATCCGGACACCCCCTAATCCAGGACTCCCTCAGGCCTCGAAGGCGATCTCGTGTTCTAAATGACCGAGAGCTTCTCATCGCGCTACACCAGAAACAGGACAAACATCACGACTGGCTTAAGCGTCAGATGCAAAGCCTCTTGGTGGATGTCAACCGCATTCGGAATCTTGCCACCAAGAATGCCTTTGTCACTCATGAAACCTGTCGGAGGTCATGGAAGAGTTTGAAATTGCTTAGTGCTAAAGCTGATCTGCAAGACGATGGCTTCACTGAACGATTCAAGTTTGACTCAACTCCTCCCAGGAATGCTCACTTGTGTCGGACTCCCTCACTTGAAGACTCTGACTATTCGTCCTCAGCTGCGACAGTGAATGCCAGAGTCATTGATGACCAAGATGATGCAACTTCACCTCTTCCAACTTCAGCGTGTGTCTACACTGCACCAAGTTCTTCTGCACCACCGGACCTCAACGATGACCCTGCTGCCTCGCCTGCACCTCATGGGAACGAGTAGGCGCTCTATGTCTTCAACCCCTTTTGGTCCTTACTGACAAAAGGGGGAGAAGCATATGAGTTGATAGTCTTCAAGAGGGTCAATATGGGTGGTTTCTTTACCTTTTGCTACTTTTTCCAAGTGCTTACAACTCTTGCTTTTTGATACATTTCGTTCTTTGAGTTGTAACACTTAAACTCGATGGTCGTCTGCTACTTATTTGCTATTTTGTGATGCGATGATAAATTCCGCATGTGCGATGATAACTTCCGCACTTAGGTCATTTGCAGACGTCCATTTTTCCTTATGCATGTCATTATCTTCGTTACATCCAATCATGCATGATGAATTGTCATCATAAGTTGAAGAGGATCTCCACAAGTACAACCTGCCATGTGCATTTGCATTCCAAGAGCAAATTACTTATATGCACATCTTTAGGGGGAGCATTTGCCACTTATGAAGACAATACCCTATCCTTTACAATTTCACGTATTTTATTACCCGTTGAAAACTTCAACCAGTTTGTCATCAATCACCAAAAAGGGGAGATTGTAAGTGCATCTAGTGCCACCCCTAGTCTGGTTTTGGAGTATTGACGACAAACCTGATTGAGGGACTAATGTGTTTGTGAGTATTGCGGGATAACACAGGTAGAAGTCCCTCATTGATTCGGTTTTCCTACCAGAGATGACCCCCAAAAATGTATGAAGACATTGAAGTCAAAAGTGGTATGTGAAGACATTCACATTGAAGACTATGACAAGAGAAGACATCGCATGAAGACTATGGAGCGCGAAGACTTAGTTGTTTCGTCGTTATTTTTCTTCTTTGTAGAGTCATAGGAACCACCGTACTGTTAAGTGGGGTCCAAGAGAACCAGTCAAAATGACTGAAGTGATGCTTAACCAAAATCCTATGTCTTTGAGCGAACACAATGAGAGCAAATCTTATCCAGAGCTGGATAAGTCAGCTTTGCTTGTAGCCCAAGTAAAGTTGTCGTGTGTGTTTGAAATCTGACCGTTGGAACACGTGTCAGTTCCTTAGTGACCCAGGGTCATTTCGGACAAATCAGGTTGGGTTGCCTAGTGGCTATAAATAGCCCACCCCCTACAACCATAAACGGTTGGCTGCTCAGAGTTAGTGTACGGCTTTTGTCGTTTGAGAGCAACCCACCTCGAAGCCTTTGAGAGAGAATTCCTTGCGAGGATAAAGCCCTAAACACCTAGAGCCAAAGAGTGTTAGGCATCACTTAAGTCTTCCTGTCTATGTGATCTGAAGACTTATTACACTTGAGGACTGTGAATCCTCGAGCCAGTTAGGCGTCGTGTTCTGAGCATCAAAGAGTCATTGTGGATTGCCGGTGAACGAAGTCTGTGAAGGTTTGGAAGTCTGCCTTGAAGACTTACCAGAGTGATTGGGCGAGGACTGGGTGTCCTTAGCTCAAGGGGAATAAGGTGAAGACACGGTCTTCTGAGTTGAATCTCAGCCTCCCTAACCAGACGTACAGTTGTCACAGCAACTGGAACTGGTCCAACAAATCATTGTCTTCAACGAGTCACTGGTTCTATCCTTCCCATCTCTTTATTTACAGTTGGTCCTTGTGAAGTCATTGTCTGTTTGCATTATCTTTTGTCTTCACTGAGTGACTACTTGTTCTGATTAGCTTCATACTATCTTCCTACCTAATCTATACTGCCTAGCTGCCATTAGTCGTTGTGCTTTCACTTCATTGAATACTTGACTATGGCTTGCTTAGTGTAGTCTACCTTCCGCTGCATGGTAATACGTTTATTTCTATCGTTTCTCTTTGAAACTCCCATGTTTTGAAGACTTTTAAAAATCGCCTATTCACCCCCCCCCCTCTACTCGATCACTACCACTTTCACTATCTATTTACTTTTATGCTGAGTCATCATCCTCTTATTAAAAAGCCCCAGTTAGAGAGCACCGCTGTCATTTGCATTCTCTACTGTTAGTTTACATTGAGTATGACTTGACTAGATATCTTTTACCATGAATTACAATGTCTAGTCAGTCCTTAGTCTTTAAAGGTGCTCTGCATTTATGTTTTGCGGTCTTAGAAAGGGCTAGCGAGATACCATCTTGTTATATCATATTATGATTGTTTTGAGAAAGTGTTGTCATCCAAGATTTTTTATTATGGCTCGCTAGTTGATTATGCTATTGATATGAGTAAACTTGAGTCCTATGCGTTATCGCAAATGTGGTTAGTTATAATTTTTGCTGAAAACTTGAGTGCTGGCTTTACATATTTACAACAACAAGAGCAAACGGAGTTTGTAAAAGTTTTTCTTTTTCACTTTCAGTTTGTGAACTGAATTGATTAAGGACAAGCAAAGGTTTAAGCTTGGGGGAGTTGATACGTCTCCAACGTATCTACTTTTCCAAACACTTTTGCCCTTGTTTTGGACTCTAACTTGCATGATTTGAATGGAACTAACCCGGACTGACGCTGTTTTCAGCAGAATTACCATGGTGTTATTTATGTGCAGGAGCAAACGTTCTCGGAATGACTTGAAACTTCACGGAGAAAATTTTCAGAAAATATAAAAAAATACCTGCAAAAGATGAAGGCCAGGGGGCCCACCACCTCTCCACGAGGGTGGGGGCGCGCTTGCCCCCCTAGGGGGCCCACCACCTCTCCGACTCCAACTCCAACTCCATATATTGTGTTTCGAGGAGAAAAAAATCAGAGAGAAGAAATCATCGCGTTTTACGATACAGAGCCGTCGCCAAGCCCTAAAACCTCTCGGGGGGGCTGATCTGGAGTCCGTTTGGGGCTCCAGAGAGGGGAATCCGTCGCCATCGTCATCATCAACCATCCTCCATCACCAATTTCATGATGCTCACCGCCGTGCGTGAGTAATTCCAACATAGGCTTGCTGGACAGTGATGGGTTGGATGGGATCTATCATGTAATCGAGTTAGTTTTGTTAGGGTTTGATCCCTAGTGTCCACTATGTTCTGAGATTGATGTTGCTATGACTTTGCTATGCTTAATGCTTGTCACTAGGGCCCGAGTGCCATGATTTCAGATCTGAACCTATTATGTTTTCATCAGTATATGAGTGTTCTTGATCCTATCTTGCAAGTCTATAGTCACCTATTATGTGTTATGATCCGTTAACCCCGAAGTGAAAATAATCGGGATACTTACCGGTGATGACCGTAGTTTGAGGAGTTCATGTATTCACTATGTGTTAATGCTTTGTTCCGGTTCTCTATTAAAAGGAGGCCTTAATATCCCTTAGTTTCCGTAAGGACCCCGCTGCCACGGGAGGGTAGGACAAACGATGTCATGCAAGTTCTTTTCCATAAGCACGTATGACTATATTCGGAATACATGCCTACATTACATTGACGAACTGGAGCTAGTTCTGTGTCACCCTAGGTTATGACTATTACATGATGAACCACATCCGGCATAATTCTCCATCACCGATCCATTGCCTACGAGCTTTCCATATATTGTTCTTCGCTTATTTACTTTCCCGATGCTATTGATATCATCACTACAGAATACCAAAAACATTGCTTTTACTACCGTTACCTTTTGTTACCATTATCACTACTATCACATTACTTTGCTACTAAACACTTTGCTGCAGATATTAAGTTTCCAGGTGTGGTTGAATTTGACAACTCAGCTGCTAATACTTGAGAGTATTCTTTGGCTCCCCTTGTGTCGAATCAATAAATTTGGGTTGAATACTTTACCCTCGAAAACTGTTGTGATCCCCTATACTTGTGAAGCAGTCGATCCACCGCTTTAGAACTGGAGATAGCAATGAGAATATCATCAACATAAAGAAGTATGTAAATGACCACACCCCCTTTCTGAAAGATGAAGAGGGAAGTGTCAGCCTTAGAGGACTGAAAACCAAGTTGATGCAGTCGATCATTGAGGCGGGAACACCAAGCTCAGGGAGACTGTTTCAGCCCATAGATTGACTTCCGAAGCTTGCAAACATGGTGAGGGTCGTGAGGATCCTCAAAGCCCGGTGGCTGCTGCATATAGACCTCCTCATCAATAAGACCATGGAGGAATGCATTGCTCACATCAAGCTGTCGCAAACACCAACCCTGTGAAACAGCGAGTGAGAGCACAAGACGAACAGTAGCTGGTTTGACAACTGGACTAAACGTGTCGAGATAGTCAACACCATACTGCTGAGTGAACCCGCGAGTGACCAGGCGGGCTTTGTACTTGTCAAGAGAGCCATCAAAATGTTGGTTGACTTTGAAAATCCACTTACAGGTGACAATGTTGGTGCCGGAAGGACATGGAACAAGCGACCATGTCACGGTGTGCTGAAGGGCCGAAAACTCCTCTTGCATAGAGGCTTTCCATGTAGGATCAATGAGCGCCAGTCGGTACGTAGCTGGAGCGACCACAACAGCACTGAAACCACGGCGATACGGGTTGTACCGGACAGTGCCATCAGTGGGCATTTTCGGGCATTGTATGTTGTTCTGAAGACGCGTGCGCGTCCGCTCAACGGGGGGAGCCGCAGACCAAGCCGGCTGCAAGGCAGGAAGTGATGGAGGAGCGGCCGCCGGAGAGACCGACGGCAAGGCCGGTGGTAATGCAGAGGCGCTCCTCGGAGAGGTCGTTGGCGAGGCTGGTGGTGATGGAGGAGCGCCCGCTGAAGACGCCGGTGCGTCTGGTCCGGCATCGACGCGCGCAGAGGCGTCAAGTGCAGACGATGTACGCGCTGATGGTGAGGCCGGCTCGTCTATCTGGTCAGTACATGGCATAGACATGGTAGAGGCCGGAGTCGGCCCACCTGATGGAGAAGCATCACAGCCGGGGCCTGCTGCTGGACGTGTGGCACATGATGGCTCGGTGCATGGCGTTGTAGCATGCACGTCGCTATGGCCCTGTCCAGCGCTCGTAGATACATGTCGTTCCTCTGTATCTGCAGGACACAAGTCAGGAAACAAAAACGACAAGTTGTAGTTTCTCACATTAGCATCCTGAACTACTGACTCATTGGAAGGAAACGATACATGAGGATTTAAGAGAGACAAGTAGGGACACGCACTAGTCACAAAGGGAAAAACATTTTCATCGAAGACGACATCTCGGGAGATATAGATGCGACCAGTGGACTTGTCAAGACACTTATAACCTTTATGGAACAGACTATATCTGAGAAAAACTCACATCTTGGAGCGGAACTCAAGTTTTCGGGAGTTGTATTTACGAAGACTAGGCCAACACGCACATCCAAATATACGAAGAAAAGAGTAATCAGGCATGATGTGAAGAAGACGTGTGAGTGGTGGCATATTTTGAAGGGTCCGGCTGGGCATGCGGTTAACCAACTAACATGCGGTAAGAAAAGCTTCATCCCAATAACGCAAAGGAAGATAGGAGTGAGCGAGGAGAGCAAGCCCGGTTTCAACCAAGTGCCGGTGCTTCCGTTAAGCTATACCATTTTGTTGGGATGTATGTGGACAGGATATGCGATGAGAAATACTGACACGCTAAAACAATTTATGCAACCGGTGGTATTCACCCCCCCCAATCAGATTGAACCACATGGATTTTTGCATTGAGGAGTCGTTCGACATGGGCCTGAAAATTATAGAAAACTTGTTCGACATCATATTTATGTTTAAGAAGATAAATTCACGTAAAACTTAAAACCTCCAGTGGAGGCGAGGGCAGGACCCCACACATCGGTATGAATAAGCTCAAGTGGTTTCGAAGAAACATGAGATGAATTATTTTAAGGTAATTGATGACTTTTGGCTCGTTGACATGCATCACAAACGAAAGTATCATGACTCGACGAACAAGGGAGTTTATTTGACCGAACGACAGACTCAACTACATTATTTGATGGGTGACCCAAGCGATGATGCCACTGACTCGATGAAGAACAGACTTCGGAGAGCGCTCGACGTGATGATGATGATGACGGTTGACCATATGGGATGGGGTAGAGGCCATTGCGACTTCTACCGACAAGAAGGACCCTCCTCGTAATTTTGTCCTTCGCACAAAAGAAAAAACGGTGAAATTCCACAAACACTTGGTTATCCGAAACAACACGATAAACAGAAAGAAGATGTTTGTGAATTTCAGGGACATGCAGGACATTTTTAAGGTGGATGGGATCACTAGAGCCAGCAAGTTCAGTATGACCAATATGAGGAATTTCCAAACCTGCACCATTTGCAACTTGAACTTGATCCTTTCCACCATCGCGCTCGTGCACCGTCAAGCGGTCGAGGTCGCTGGTGAGGTGGTCAGTGGCACCGGTGTCGAGGTACCAATTGCTGTCGCGGTGGCCGTATGTAGCCATGTTGCCGCTGCGGTCATTGGACTGGTAGGCATGGTTGTAGCGATCGCGACAATCGGTGGCGTAGTGCCCCTCCTCACGGCATATTTGGCACCTTGGAGGACGATGGTTTCTGCCGCCGCCGTTATGACGACCACCGCTGTTGCCACGGTTGCCATTGGAACCATAGCGGCCACCATTGCCACCACTCTTGTTTCCATGGCCACCATGGCCAACATTGTTGTTCCGGTTGCCGTCGCGGGAACCGGAGCCGTTGCCGTGGCGCACGACGTTGTTGGCTGATGAAGAGAAGTCGCCGCTGTTCACGACATGCTGCTCCTGACGTGCCTCAAAGCTGAGAAGGTAGGAATAAAAATCAGAGAGGATTACTTCTCCTATGAAGATGGAGAGTGCAGTCATGAGGGGTCATATTCCTGACCCAGCCCACCGATTATGTGCCCGATGATCTCGTCATCGGACAGTACCTCACCGACGATGGCTAGTGCGTCGGCATAGCCTGTCATCTTGTGGAAGAATTCTACCACCGACATGTCCTTCTTCTTGGTCTGCGACAGCTGCGTACGAAGTTGGCGCACACTGGCCCGATTCTGGGCAGCGAACATAGTGCCGAGGGCAGTCCAAACGGCCGCCGCGGTGGTCGCTCGCATCATCTGGGTGAGCACTTCCTCCATCATGGAGGACAGGAGCGCGCCGAGCACGGCCTAGTCGGTCCTCCTCCATGGCTCGTACTCAGGGTTGGGCAAGGAGCGCGCAACATCGCCGGTGCCCTCGGTGATCATCTTCGGCGGCACAGGGATGGAGCCGTCGAGGTAGCCGAACAGGCCGGCGCCGATGAGGTTTGGACAACCTGCGCCTTCCATAGCAGAAAGTTGGCGCGGGTGAGCCGGACGGTGATGAGGCCGGCGAGCGAACGCATGGTAGCGGTGTGGCCGGAGACGAGCGGGCCGACGGTGGTGGTGATGAGTGCGCCGGAGGTGGTGCCAGCCATCTCGTGGAGAGATGTGATCGAGGCTCTGATACCACGTTAGACAAAAATATGTTTGCCGTGAATTGCCCCATGGGCTGCACCTCTATTTAATCTGATACACCTTGTACAATAAGGATACAATCAATCGGATACTAATCAAATCATAGACTGCCATACATAGCAGATTGGAATTGCTACATAATATCTCCATCATAATTACATGAGATATGACTGATACTATTCTATGTACGTTAACACTGCCCACGCCACCCGCCGCTCTGGCCTGCCAGCCGACGAGCCCCGCCACCTGCGCCACCCTCCCTCCTAGCCGAGCCGCCTGCTCGCCTCGGCCATGGCGGCCGCCATCGTGCCAAGGCCTCGCCACCCCCCACCCCCGCTCGGCCCTGCCGATCGATGCCCCCGCCTTTGCACCTCATGTACGCCATCGACTGGGAGACCAGCGCTGGAGAGGTGCTTCGCCGGGGCATCGCAATGGAGAAGAGTGCGGAGTGCATATGAGGTGTTCGAGGAAATGCCAGAGAGAGAGGAGGAGGAGGAGAAGGAAGAAAATTGATGCTGGCAGGTGGGGCCATCCTGTCAGAAAGGCGTTTAGAAGAGGCGAATCGGGCACTTTCCCAACATAGTAGTTTTTAGTCAAAGATTAGTCAAAATGGTAGTTTTCAGCACAAATTTGAAAAGTGGTAGTTTGTAGACACGGTTCCGCAAAATGTGGTAGTCTTTTTGTCAAATACTTTGTTCAGGAAGAATAAGAAAAGCACAAAGATGTCATCTTCTATAGTTAGCTAATGTACAATGGTAAAGAACATACATAATAATTTGGGCGCGTCGGGTCAGGCAAACCGTCGAATAGCTGGGAGGCGGTCCTGACGACCCTCAACTTGGGCGGGCAGCTGAAGCACGTCTGGCCATCACGGTGGGATGAGGATTGGGCTGGTGGCGACCTAATCCTGCGTAGAGTACTGGACGCCGCACTTGGTCCACCCGCAGTCGCCATCGACGGCCGTGTCGACGGAGGCATAGGCGCAATGGTACTCGCGCTTGCCAATCTTGCGGTCGATGACGCGCTGCATTGCCACCACCAGCACACAAAGAGGGGTAGGGCACGGTCGGCACGGCCTCCTTGCGCCGCTCCTCGCTGCCTGCCTTGCCCTAGGTTTTCGTGATGGTGGCGACAGCGGAGGCGGTGTCCTCTATGTTTGCACCATATAAGATGACCTCAGTGTTTGCAAAGGGATCCGCGATGGCAAGGGGTTCGGTGGCGTTAAATGTGTGTCGTCGACGTAGCGACGAGAGCGACGACGGTGAAGGGAGGTAGCACTGGGATCGAGGGCGCTTGATGCGAGTGCGAGGGCGGTGATGAAGTGATCTGTTGTTACCTGGATGGGGATCAAGGGCACTCTGATCGCCACATTCGCTCGTGCGTGTGACTCATCGATTTTTTTCATTGGTTTTTTCGTAGGTTTTTTTGTTTGATTCTCTGGCATGCGAGGGGACTACCTAGAGGCATCGCTCCCTCCTAAAATTGGTTTTGGTTGGGTTTTTTTTCGAGGGGATCGTTACCTGCAAGGGAGGTGGGAGGAGAGACGAAAATGAACCAGGCAAAGGGCGGGAGATGGGACGAAAAAAAACATGCACTAGGGACTACCAACTGCTCCATTAGAAGTAGAGATAAGGAATTTTCTCATTGTGATAAGTGATCACGTGAGGGCGTGGCTTCGACGGTTCTGTTTTTCCTAGTGGAGCTATGTATGGAAGGGGATCGGTGGGAGAAATAAATCGGAGAGGGAAGTGATCTCATGTATATGCTATTATTTCTGAATTCTTAATTACCAAATATTTACATGATTGAATTGAATCGACACCTGCCAAAGCAAGAACAAATAAATGGAAGGAGTATAAGACACGAAGAAGAAAAAATTTACGTGGGAGGGGTGGTGGGAGGTGAGATAAAAAAAACCTGACGAAAATTAACCAGGCGAAAAAACCCGTGGAGGCTATTCTACCAACTGAGATATTAGGAGTAGAGATTTCAGTGTTGATACTTTATACTAATGCACATGATCTTGAGGTTATAGATCATTTCAAAGTTGATACTTTGTACTATTTGGACATGTGTACGTGTATGGACATGTTGATCTTGAGCTGTTGTGTATGTGGTGCCAAAGATGGCCACATATGTCTCTTTCTTATTGCAGGGAAACTCTGAGTGGCCTATGTTTTGCTGGTATGTTGATTCATTTTTGTTTTGGCAAATTTCAGGTACTTGATATGTCCTGTTTTTAGCAAATTTCATGCCAAAATTTCTCATGAATTTTGGCATTACTTGTGCTAGAAAGGAGGACTGAGGACGTATCGAGTGCCCATGATTTGCCGGAACAGGAACTAAACGACATTCCAGGAAAATCTAGGCCGTTTTTATGTCGTTACTCGATATATGTAACAGGTTAACTTTTAGTCTATTGGGACTCCTTGTGTGACTTTCATATAGGAAGAATCCCGGTTGTTTTCGTGGGGACCGCTTCCTCCTCTTGTCCTCACGATAGACCTTGGAAATGCATGAGGGAAGGGGGATGCGACCATCACCGACTGTCGATAGATCAGAGAGGAAGAATCCCAACTGTTGTCGTGGGGGTCGCTTCTCCTTCTTTCCCATGTGTTAGATATTTTGGTGTAATGCACTCGGGAAAGAATGGAGGAGCGAAACATCACCGCTGGTCACAATATCAGAGAGGGAGCGCCTACCATATACACCACGCGAGATGAGAATTTTCAAGGAAGACCCGATAGACCGAAAGTCAACCGGTGCCGAATAATGATATATGTGTTGAGTTCCTGGTAATTGCCGTTAATTTTTAATCTTTGAATTATGAACACGGGAAATGCCTGACGAAGATAGCTAGGATCCCTGATAACCCACAAGTATAGGGGAATAATTGTAACCTCTTTCGATAAGTAAGAGTGTTGAACCCAACGAGGAGCTAAAGGCAGAACAAATATTCCCACAAGTTCTATCGACTACCGATACAACTCTACGCACGCTTGATGTTCGCATTACCTAGAACAACTATGAAACTAGAGGTACTTTTTAGGTGTTGTTGTATAGGTTTGCAAGATAATAAAGATTACGTAAATAAAAAGTAGGGGCTGTTTAGATAATGACACAACTAAGTTAGTTTTAGTAAAGAGCTTTTTGTTACGAGAAAGTTATTTGTCCCTAGGCAATCGATAACTAGACCGGTAATCATTATTGCAATTTTATTTGAGGGAGAGGCATAAGCTAACATACTTTCTCTACTTTAATCATATGCACTTATGATTGGAACTCTAGAAAGCATCCGCAACTACTAAAGATCATTAAGGTAAAACCCAACCATAGCATTAAAGTATCAAGTCCTCTTTATCCCATACGCAAACAACCTACTTACTCGGGTCTGTGCTTCTGTCACTCATGCCACCCACCATAAGCAAATCATGAACATATTGCAAACCCTATAGCGGTAATCCCTCACGCTTGCGCAACACGGAAAGCACCATAGGACAGCACCAATAATAAAAAATGCAACTCAAACCAATCACGATCATCAATTAACCCATAGGACAAAATGGATCTACTCAAACATCATAGGATAGCCATATATCATTGGGAAATAATATATAGTATTGAGCACCATTTTTAAGTAGATATTACAGCGGGTAAAAGAGGGGTTACAACGCTGCATAGAGGGGGGAAGAGTTGGTGATTATGGCGGTGAAGTTGTTGGTGATGATGATGGCCCCCGGTGGCACTCCGGCGCCACTGGAAGCGAGGGGGAGAGAGCCTCCTTCCTTTATTCTTCTTCCTTGAACTCCTCCCTAGATGGGAGAAGGGTTTCCCCTATGGTCCATGGTCTCCATGGCGTGGGAGGGGCGATAGCCCCTCCGAGATTGGATATGTCTCTCTGTTTCTCTCTGTTTCTGCGTTCCCAGATTCTACCCTTTCACCATTTCTTATATTCCTGGAGATCCGTAACTCCGATTGGGCTGAAATTTTAACACTATCTCTATCCGGATATTAGCTTTCTTGGGGCGAAAGAAGGGCTTCAAGCGCCTTACGGGGTGGCCACGAGGTCAGGGGAGCGCCCAGGGGGGTGGGGGACGCCCCCTGCCTCGTGACTCCCTCGGGCACCGTCTCGCGTGGATTTTTCTTCCCAAAAATCATATATATTCCAAAAAAATCTCCGTTAGTTTTTATCCCGTTTGGAGTCCGTTTGATATGGATATTCTGTGAAATAAAAAACATGCAACAAACAGGAACTGGCACTGGGCACTGGATCAATATGTTAGTCCCAAAAATAGTATAAAAAGTTGCCAAAAGTATATGAAAGTTGTAGAATAATGGCATGGAACAATCAAAAATTATAGATACGAAGGAGACGTATCAGCATCCCCAAGCTTAATTCCTGCTCGTCCTCGAGTAGGTAAATGATAAAAAATGTAATTTTTGATGTGGAATGCTACCTAGCATAATCTTGATCACATATCTAATCATGGCCTGAATATTAAGACACGAGTTATTCAAAGCAATAGTCTATCATTTGACATAAAGACAATAATACTTCAAGCCTACTAATAAATCAGTCATGTCTTTTCAAAATAACATGGCCAAAGAAAGTTATCCCTACAAAATCATATAGTCTGGTTTTGCTCCATCTTCATCACACAAAATATTCACATCATGCACAACCCCGATGACAAGCCAAGCAATTGTTTCATACTTTTGACGTTCTCAAACCTTTTCAACTTTCATGCAATACATGAGCGTGAGCCACGGGCATAGCACTATAGGTGGAATAGGATGGTGGTTGTGGAGAATACAAAAAGGAGAAGATAGTCTCACATCAACTAGGCGTATAAATAGGCTATGGAGATGCCCATCAATAGATATCAATGTGAGTGAGTAGGGATTGCCATGCAACGGATGCACTAAGAGCTATAAGTGTATGAAATCTCAGACTGAAAACTAAGTGGGTGTGCATCCAACTTGCTTGCTCATGAAGACCTCGGGCGTTTGAGGAAGCCCATCATCGGAATATACAAGCCAAGTTCTATAATGAAAATTCCCACTAGTATATGAAAGTGATAACTCAAGAGACTCTCTATATGAAGAACATGGTGCTACTCTGAAGCACAAGTGTGGTAAAAAGGATAGCAACATTGCCCCTTGTCTCTTTTTCTCTCATTTTTTTATTTTTTGGCCTTTTTTCCTTTCTCTTTTTTTTTCTTTTTTTCTTTTTTTGTCCTGAGTCTCATCCCGACTTGTGGGGGAATCATAGTCTCATCATCCTTTCCTCACTGGGGCAATGCTCTAAT
Organism: Triticum urartu; assembly: GCF_003073215.2. NCBI lineage: Eukaryota > Viridiplantae > Streptophyta > Magnoliopsida > Poales > Poaceae > Triticum > Triticum urartu. Next base: position 159,773,613 of record NC_053028.1, read on the forward strand.
AATGATGATCATCACACTTTTATTTACTTACAACTCGATACTAGAACAAACATATGACTCTATATGAATGCCTCCGGCGGTGTACCGGGATGTGCAATGATCTAGCGTAGCAATGACACCAAAAAATGGACAAGCCATGAAAATATCATGCTAGCTATCTTACGATCATACAAAGCAATATGACAATGAATGCTCAAGTCATGTATATGATGATGATGGAAGTTGCATGGCAATATATCTCGGAATGGCTATGGAAATGCCATGATAGGTAGGTATGGTGGCTGTTTTGAGGAAGGTATATGGTGGGTTTATGGTACCGGCAAAAGTTGCGCGATACTAGAGAGGCTAGCAATGGTGGAAGGGTGAGAGTGCGTATAATCCATGGACTGAACATTAGTCATAAAGAACTCACATACTTATTGCAAAAGTCTATTAGCTATCGAAACAAAGTACTATGCGCATGCTCCTAGGGGGGTAGATTGGTAGGAAAAAACCATCGCTCGTCTCCGACCGCCACTCGTAAGGAAGACAATCAATAAACAAATCATGCTCCGACTTCATCACATAACGGTTCACCATACATGCATGCTACGGGAATCACAAACCTCGGCACAAGTATTTATACTAATCCACAACTACCCACAAGCATGACTCTAATATCACCATCTTTATATCGCAAAACTATTGCAAGGAATCAAACATATCATACTCAGTGATCTACAAGTTTTATGTAGGATTTTATGACTAACCATGTGAATGACCAATTCCTGTCATCTCTCTAAATAGATATAAGTGAAGCAAGAGAGTTTAATTCTTTCTACAAAAGATATGCCCATGCTCTAACAAATATAAGTGAAGCTAAAGAGCATTCTACAAATGGCGGTTTTCTATGTAAAGAGAAACACGCAATCCAAACTTCAAATGATATAAGCGAAGCACATGAAGCATTCTATAAAGCCATACTCAAAAGATATAAGTGAAGTGCAATGAGCATTCTATAAATCAACAAAGGACTATCTCATACCAGCATGGTGCATAAAAGAAAAATGAAAACTAAATGCAAAAGACGCTCCAAGATTGCACATATCGCATGAACGAAACGAATCCGAAAACATACTGATACTTGTTGAAGAAAGTGTTGGGGAACGTAGTAATTTCAAAATTTTCCTACGCACACGCAAGATCAGGGTGATGCATAGCAAAGAGAGGGGAGAGTGTTGTCTACGTACCCTCATAGACCGAAGCGGAAGCGTTGACGCAACGTAGAGGAAGTAGTCGTACGTCTTCCCGATCCGACCGATCCAAGCACCGTTACTCCGGCACCTCCGAGTTCTTGGCACACGTTCAGCTCGATGACGATCCCTGGGCTCCGATCCAGCAAAGCATCGGGGAGGAGTTCTGTCAGCACGACGGCATGGTGACGATCTTGATGTTCTACCGTCGCAGGGCTTCGCCTAAGCACTGCTACAATATGACCGAGGTGGAATATGGTGGAGGGGGGCACCGCACATAGCTAAGGAACGATCACGAAGATCAACGTGTGTGTCTATGGGGTGCCCCCTGCCCCCGTATATAAAGGAGTGGAGGAGGGGAGGGCCGGCCCTCTCTATGGCACGCCCTAGGGGAGTCCTACTCCCACCGGGAGTAGGATTCCCCCTTTCCTAGTCCAACTAGGAGTCCTTCCATGTAGTAGGAGTAGGAAACAAGGAAGGGGCGCAGCCCCTCCCCCTAGTCCAATTCGGACTAGGCCTTGGGGGGCGCGTGGCCTGCCCTAGGCAGCCCCTCTCTCTTTCTCGTCTGGCCCAATAAGGCCCAATACTTCTCCCGGCGAATTCCCGTAACTCTCCGGTACTCCGAAAAATACCCGAATCACTCGGAACCTTTCTGAAGTCCGAATATAGTCATCCAATATATCGATCTTTACGTCTAGACCATTTCGAGACTCCTCGTCATGTCCCCGATCTCATCCAGGACTCCGAACTCCTTCGGTACATCAAAACTCATAAACTCATAATATAACTGTCATCGAAACCTTAAGCGTGCGGACCCTACGGTTCGAGAACAATGTAGACACGACCGAGACATGTCTCTGGTCAATAACCAATAGAGGGACCTGGATGCCCATATTGGCTCCTACATATTCTACGAAGATCTTTATCGGTCAGACCGCATAACAACATATGTTGTTCCCTTTGTCATCGGTATGTTACTTGCCTGAGATTCGATCGTCGGTATCCAATACCTAGTTCAATCTTGTTACCGGCAAGTCTCTTTAGTCGTTCTGTAATACATCATCCCGCAACTAACTCATTAGTTGCAATGCTTGCAAGGCTTAAGTGATGTGCATTACCGAGAGGGCCCAGAGATACCTCTCCGACATTCGGAGTGACAAATCCTAATCTCGAAATACGCCAACCCAACATGTAACTTTGGAGACACCTGTAGAGCACCTTTATAATCACCCAGTTACGTTGTGATGTTTGGTAGCACACAAAGTGTTCCTCCGGCAAACGGGAGTTGCATAATCTCATAGTCATAGGAACATGTATAAGTCATGAACAAAGCAATAGCAACATACTAAACGATCGGGTGCTAAGCTAATGGAATGGGTCATGTCAATCAGATCATTCAACGAATGATGTGATCTCGTTAATCAAATAACAACTCTTTGTCCATGGTTAGGAAACATAACCATCTTTGATTAACGAGCTAGTCAAGTAGAGCCATACTAGTGACACTCTGTTTGTCTATGTATTCACACATGTATTATGTTTCCGGTTAATACAATTCTAGCATGAATAATAAACATTTATCATGATATAAGGAAATAAATAAAAACTTTATTATTGCCTCTAGGGCATATTTCCTTCAGTCTCCCACTTGCACTAGAGTCAATAATCTAGATCACATCGCCATGTGATTTAACATCAATAGTTCACATCTTTATGTGATTGGTTCACATCTCCATGTGACTAACACCCAAAGGGTTTACTAGATTCAATAATCTAGTTCACATCGCTATGTGATTAAGACCCAAAAAGTGATCATGTTTTGCTTGTGAGAGAAGTTTAGTCAACGGGTCTGCCACATTCAGATCCGCATGTATTTTGCAAATTTCTATGTCAACAATGCTCTGCATGGAGCTACTCTAGCTAATTGCTCCCACCTTCAATATGTATCCAGATTGAGACTTAGAGTCATCTGGATCAGTGTCAAAGCTTGCGTCAACGTAACCCTTTACGACGAACCTTTTGTCACCTCCGTAATCGAGAAACATATCCTTATTCCAGTGAGGATAATTTTGACCGCTGTCCATTGATCTACTCTTAGATCACTATTGTACTCCCTCTCTTAACACAGTGTATGGTATACAATAGATCTGGTACACAACATGGCATACTTTATAGAACCTATGACTGAGGCATAGGGAATGACTTTCATTCTCTTTCTATCTTCTGCCGTGGTCGGGCTTTGAGTCTTACTCAACTTCACACCTTGTAACACAGGCAAGAAACTTTTTCTTTGACTGTTCCATTTTGAACTACTTCAAAATCTTGTCAACGTATGTACTCATTGAAAAACTTATCAAGCGTCTTGATCTATCTCTATAGATCTTGATACTTAATATGTAAGCAGCTTTACCGAGGTCTTTCTTTGAAAAACTCCTTTCAAACACTCCTTTATGCTTTGCAAAATAATTCTACATTATTTCCGATCAACAATATGTCATACACATATACTTATCAGAAATGATGTAGTGCTCCCACTCACTTTCTTGTAAATACAGGCTTCACCGCAAGTCTGTATAAAACTATATGCTTTGATCAACTTATCAAAGCGTATATTCCAACTTCGAGATTCTTGCACCAGTCCATAGATGGATCGCTGGAGCTTGCATATTTAGTTAACACCTTTAGGATCGACAAAACCTTCTAGTTGCATCGTATACAACTTCTTCTTTAGTAAATCCATTAAGGAATGCAGTTTTGTTTATCCATTTGCCAGATTTCATAAAATGCGGCAATTGCTAACATGATTCGGACAGATTTAAGCATAGATATGAGTGAGAAAATCTCATCGTAGTCAACACCTTGAACTTGTCGAAAACCTTTTGCGACAATTCTAGCTTTGTAGATAGTAACACTACTATCAGCGTCCGTCTTCCTCTTGAAGATCCATTTATTTTCTATGGCTTGCCGATCATCGGGCAAATCCATCAAAGTCCATACTTTGTTCTCATACATGGATCATATCTCAGATTTCATGGCCTCAAACCATTTCGCGGAATCTGGGCTCATCATCGCTTCCTCATAGTTCGTAAGTTCGTCATGGTCTAGTAACATGACTTCCAGAACAGGATTACCGTACCACTCTGGTGCGGATCTCACTCTGGTTTACCTACGAGATTTGGTAGTAACTTGATCTGAAGTTACATGATCATCATCATTAGCTTCCTCACTAATTGGTGTAGTAGTCACAGGAACAGATTTCTGTGATGAACTACTTTCCAATAAGGGAGCAGGTACAGTTACCTCATCAAGTTCTACTTTCCTCCCACTCACTTCTTTCGAGAGAAACTCCTTCTCTAGAAAAACTCCGAATTTAGCAACAAAAGTCTTGCCTTCGGATTTGTGATAGAAGGTGTACCCAACAGTCTCCTTTGGGTATCCTATGAAGACATATTTCTTCGATTTGGGTTTGAGCTTATTAGGATGAAACTTTTTCATATAAGCATCACAACCACAAACTTTAAGAAACGACAACTTTGGTTTCTTGCCAAACCACAGTTCAGATTGTGTCGTCTCAACGGACTTAGATGGTGCCCTATTTAACGTGAATGCAGCTGTCTCTAATGCATAACCCCAAAACGATAGTGGTAGATCGGTAAGAGACATCATAGATCGCACCATATCTAATAAAGTACGGTTATGACATTCGGACACACCATTATGCTGTGGTGTTCCAGGTGGCATGAGTTTCTGAAACTATTCCACATTGTTTTAATTGAAGACCAAACTCGTAACTCAAATATTTTACTTCTGCGATCATATCATAGAAACTTACATTTTTGTTATGATGATTCTCCACTTCACTCTGAAATTCTTTGAACTTTTCAAATGTTTCAGACCTTTGTTTCATCAAGTAGATATACTCATATCTACTCAAATCATCTGTGAAGATCAGAAAATAATGATACCTATCGCGAGCCTCAATATTCATCGGACCACATACATCAGTATGTATGATTTCCAACAAATCTGTTGCTCACTCCATTGTTCCAAAGAACAGAGTCTTAGTCATCTTGCCCATGAGGCATGGTTCGCAAGCATCAACTGATTCATAATCAAGTGATTCCAAAAGCCCATCAGCATGGAGTTTCTTCATGCGCTTTACACCAATATGACCTAAACGGCAGTGCTACAAATAAGTTGCACTATCATTATTAACTTTGCATCTTTTGGTTTCAATATTATGATTATGTGTATCACTACGATCGAGATCCAACGAATTATTTTCATTGGGTGTGTAACCATATAAGGTTTTATTCATGTAAACAGAACAACAATTTATTCTCTTACTTAAATGAATAACCGTATTACAATAAACATGATCAAATCATATTCATGCTCAACGTAAACACCAAATAACACTTATTTAGGTTCAACACTAATCCCGAATTTATAGGGAGTGTGCGATGATGATCATATCAATCTTGGAACCACTTCCAACACACATCATCACTTCACCCTTAACTAGTCTCTGTTTATTCTGCAACTCCCGTTTCGAGTTACTAATCTTAGCAACTGAACTAGTATCAAATACTGAGGGGTTGCTATAAACACTAGTAAAGTACACATCAATAACATGTATATCAAATATACTTATGTTCACTTTGCCATCCTTCTTATCTGCCAATCACTTGGGGTAGTTCCGCTTCCAGTGACCAGTCCCTTTGCAGTAGAAGCACTTAGTCTCGGGCTTAGGATCAGATTTGGGCTTCTTCACTTGAGCAGCAACTTGCTTGCTGTTCTTTTTGAAGTTCCCCTTCTTCCCTCTGCCCTTTTCTTGAAACTAGTGGTCTTGTCTACCATCAACACTTGATGTTTTTCTCGATTTCTACCTTCATCAATTTCCGCATTACGAAGAGCTTGGGAATCATTTCCGTTATCCCTTGCATATCATAGTTCATCACAAAGTTCTACTAACTTGGTGATGATGACTAGAGAATTCTGTCAATCACTATCTTATCTGTAAAATTAACTCCCACTTGATTCAAGTGATTGTAGTACTCAGACAATCTGGGCACATGCTCACTAGTTGAGCGATTCTCCTCCATCTTTTAGCTATAGAACTTGTTGGAGACTTCATATTTCTCAACTCGGGTATTTGCTTGAAATATTAACTTCAACTCCTGGAACATCTCATATGGTCCATGACATTCAAAACGTCTTTGAAGTCCCGATTCTAAGCCATTAAGCATGGTGCACTAAACTATCAAGTAGTCATCATATCGAGCTAGCCAAATGTTCATAATGTCTGCATCTGCTCCTGCAATAGGTCTGTCACCTAGCGGTGTATCAAGGACATAATTCTTCTATGCAGCAATGAGGATAAACCTCAGATCACGGATCCAATCCGCATCATTGCTACTAACATCTTTCAACACAATTTTCTCTAGGAACATATCAAAATAAACATAGGGAAACAACAACGCGAGCTATTGATCTACAACATAATTTGAAAAATACTACCGGGACTAAGTTCATGATAAATTTAAGTTCAATTAATCATATTACTTAAGAACTCCCACTTAGATAGACATCCCTCTAATCCTCTAAGTGATTACGTGATCCAAATCAACTAAACCATGTCCGATCATCACGTGAGATGGAGTAGTTTCATTGGTGAACATCACTATGTTGATCATATCTACTATATGATTCACGCTCGACCTTTCGGTCTCCGTGTTCCGAGGCCATATCTGTATATGCTTGGCTCGTCAAGTATAACCTGAGTATTCCACGTGTGCAACTGTTTTGCACCCGTTGTATTTGAACGTAGAGCCTATCACACCCGATCATCACGTGGTGTCTCAGCACGAAGAACTTTCGCAATGGTGCATACTCAGGGAGAACACTTCTTGATAATTAGTGAGAGATCATCTTAAAATGCTACCGTCAAACTAAGTAAAATAAGATGTATAAAAGATAAACATCATATGCAATCAAAATATGTGACATGATATGGCCATCATCATCTTGCGCCTTTGATCTCCATCTCCAAAGTACTGTCATGATCTCTATCGTCACCGGCATGACACCATGATCTCCATCATCTTGATCTATATCAATGTGTCGTCACACGGTCGTCTCGCCAACTATTTCTCTTGCAACTATTGCTATCGCATAGCGATAAAGTAAAGCAATTATTTGGCGCTTGCATCTTATGCAATAAAGAGACAACCATAAGGCTTTTGCCAGTTGCCGATAACTTTAACAAAACATGATCATCTCATACAGCAACTTATATCTCATCATGTTTTGACCATATCACATCACAACATGCCCTGCAAAAACTAGTTAGACGTCCTCTCCTTTGTTGTTGCAAGTTTTACGTGGCTGCTACGGGCTTAAGCAAGAACCAATCTTACCTACGCATCAAAACCACAACGATAGTTTGTCAAGTTGGTGCTGTTTTAACCTTCACAAGGACCGGGCATAGCCACACTCGGTTCAACTAAAGTTGGAGAAACTGTCACCCGCAAGCCACCTATGTGCAAAGCACGTCGGGAGAACCGGTCTCGCGTAAGCGTACGCGTAATGTCGGTCTGGGCCGCTTCGTCCAACAATACCGCCGAACCAAAGTATGACATGCTGGTAAGCAGTATGACTTATATCGCCCACAACTCACTTGTGTTCTACTCGTGCATATAACATCAACATATATAACCTAGGCTCGGATGCCACTGTTGGGAACGTAGTAATTTCAAAATTTTCCTACGCACACGCAAATCACTACTCTAAGTGTTGTTGCAAACCAATTCACATTTAGTTTTTGCATTGTAGCTAATGTAATATAACTTTTCCATGGCTTAATCCACTGATATAAATTGATAATTTCATCAAAACAAGCAAACCATGCATCAAAAACAGAATCTGTCTAAAACAGAACAGTCTGTAATAATATGAAGATTCACCATACCTCTGGTACTCCCAAATTCTACCAAAATTAGGAAAAATAAAAAATTTGTTTGGAAAAACATTGCAAAAAGAATCAGAACCATTTGACGTTCCAGTAAAATATGTAAAATCACGCACTACAGCCAAAGTTTCTGTCCTGCACCGTACAAACCAACAAGCAAAGTAAACATCCTAAAGGCAAACCTTGGCACATTATTTTTATAATACAATGGAATTGTACAAGGGGATAATTATTTTTGTTGAAAAGTTTCTGTAATCAAGATTCACAAGTTTCCGTGAGCATGAACAAAGTTCAAGGCTAGCTCCCACTTCAACAATGCTTGTCTTTCTCACTTTCGCTTTTCTTTTTGAAAAGTTTCGGGTTCCCCTCTTTATTTTTTTTCTTTTTAAGCTATATAAAAGCACACATCAGAAATAAATGACTCTCTAAAACTTCCGGGTTGTCTCCCTGGCAGCGCTTTCTTTAAAGCCATTAAGCTAGGCATATAGTGCTCAAGTAGTGAATCCACCCGGATCCCAAGGTATATCAAAGCCAATTTTAATTAGCAATGATTTGTAATTTAGTAGTGAGCACAAAGCAACATATATCATGTAATGATGAAGTCTAACTCTCTTCCTATGCATCTTCATGTCATAAAAGAACAATTCATGCACACATAGTAAAGGCCAATGCATAGTATAAACAGTTTCTTGCAATTTTATCGTGTGGGAAAAATAGAGAGGTGGAGATATAGTTCCTCTCTCATAATAATTGCAAATAGGAGCAGCAAGCACATGCATATTATATTCACCAAAATCATCATGTGTAGTAGTAAAAGGCAACCCATCAATATAATCCTTAATAAGCACAAACTTCTCCGATATAGTGTAGTTTGGAGAATTCAAAAAGATAATAGGACTATCATGTGTGGGTACAATAGCAAAAATTTCATGTTTAACATAAGGAACTATAGCAAGTTCATATCCATAAGCATAATTCATATTGGGACCTTGGCCACAAGCATAGCAAGCATCATCAAAAAGGGATATTTCAAAAGAATCAACAGGATCACAACAATTATCATAGCATTCATCCTTCGATAAGAACGAAGGGAAATTAAACAATGTATGAGTTGGAGGGTTACTCTCATTAGAAGGTGGGCATGGGTAGCTAATCCGCTCTTCCTCCTATTGTTCTTCGCTCTCCTCATCATCTTTTTCATCCAATGAGTTCACAGTTTCATCAATTTCTTCTTCCATAGACTCCTGCAAAATATTAGTCTCTTCTTGGACAGCGGAGTAGTCCTCAATATATGGTTCAACATAGGCATTAGAAGCATGATTATCATAGCAATATTTAAGTATGGCAAAATTTTCAGATTTGTAAAGAGTAGCATCATACTTTTCAATCAAAGAAGAAATTTTATAAGCACCCTTAAAAGCAACAAATTCTTCAATTTGTTGAACATCATAGTAATTATAAACACCCTTAGCATAAGAATATACGATTCCATTATCACTAAACAAACATTGGTAGGGACAAAGGTGTTTCCTACGGTCTTCAGAACAACAAGTATAATCATATATTTCACATAAATTCCAAGCATAGCATTGCAAACGATGAAACTTTGATCCAGTAAACGTTTCCCTTTTTCAGATATACGGTGTCGCACATAACAAGCATGCTCATCTAAGGATTTTCCCTCAACTTAGCTAGTTGGGGTTTCAGCACGAGCACATAGGGATTGAAGATGATCCAAGTAATAAGCTTCAGGAGTGTGATAGATTTTGAGTGGTTCTTCAACCATTGGTTCAGTAGGTAAAACTAATTTTTTTTGGTATTTTGCGTTTCCTACCCATAACTAAAGATAGAAAACAACTATGAACAGCAAATAAAAATTACTTAGTGATAAAGCAAACAAGCACACACGAGAATATTCACCCCACGCTATGACTCCCCAGCAATGGCGCCAGAAAAAGGTCTTGATAACCCACAAGTATAGGGGATCAATTGTAGCCTCTTTCGATAAGTAAGAGTGACGAACCCAACGAGGAGCTAAAGGCAGAACAAATATTCCCTCAAGTTCTATCGACCACCGATACAACTCTACGCACGCTTGATGTCCGCTTTACCTAGAGCAAGTATGAAACTATAAGTACTTTCTAGGTGTTGTTGGATAGATTTGCAAGATAATAAAGATTACGTAAATAAAAAGTACGGGCTGTTTAGATAAAGACACAACTAAGTTAGTTTTAGTAAAGAGCTTTTTGTTACGAGAAAGTTATTTGTCCCTAGGCAATCGATAACTAGACCGGTAATCATTATTGCAATTTTATTTGAGGGAGAGACATAAGCTAACATAGTTTCTCTACTTGTATCATATGCACTTATGATTGGAACTCTAGCAAGCATCCGCAACTATTAAAGATCATTAAGGTAAAACCCAACCATAGCATTAAAGTATCAAGTCCTCTTTATCCCATACGCAAACAACCTACTTACTCGGGTTTGTGCTTCTGTCACTCACGCCACCCACCATAAGCAAATCATGAACATATTACAAACCCTACAGCGGGAATCCCTCACGCTTGCGCGACACGGAGAGCACCATAGGACAGCACCAATAATAAAACATGCAACTCAAACCAATCGTGATCATCAATTAACCCGTAGGACAAAACGGATCTACTCAAACATCATAGGATAGCCATACATCATTGGGAAATAATATATAGCATTGAGCACCATGTTTAAGTAGAGATTACAGCGGGTAAAAGAGGGGTTACACCGCTGCATAGAGGGGGGAAGAGTTGGTGATGATGGTGCTGAAGTTGTTGGTGAAGAGTGCGGTGATGATGATGGCCTCCGGTGGCACTCCGGCGCCACCGGAAGCGAGGGGGAGAGAGCCCCCCTCCTTCTTGTTCTTCCTTGACCTCCTCCCTAGATGGGAGAAGGGTTTCCCCTCTGGTCCATGGTATCCATGGCGTGGGAGGGGCGAGAGCCCCTCCGAGATTGGATATGTCTCTCTGTCTCTCTCTGTTTCTGCGTTCCCAGATTCTACCCTTTCACCGTTTCTTATATTCCCGGCGATCCGTAACTCTGATTGGGATGAAATTTTAACACAATCTCTATCCAGATATTAGCTTTCTTGCGGCGAAATAAGGGCATCAACCAGCTTACGGGGTGGCCACGAGGGTCAGGGGCGCGCCCAAGGGGTGGGGAGCACCCCCCTGCCTCGTGCCTCCCTCGGGCACCGTCTCGCGTGGAATTTTCTTCCCAAAAATTATATATATTCCAAAAAAATCTCCGTCAGTTTTTATCCCGTTTGGACTCTGTTCGATATGGATATTCTGCGAAACAAAAAACATGCAACAAACAGGAACTGGCACTAGACGCTGGATCAATATGTTAGTCCCAAAAATAGTATAAAAAGTTGCCAAAAGTATATGAAAGTTGTAGAATATTGGCATGGAACAATCAAAGATTATAGATATGATGGAGACGTATCAATCCCCGAGTGTGAGAACTCCACCAAGAATAGGGGTATTTGCAATGGGCCTCAGATGGATAACGATAGGTGCTTCAACCTCATGTTGAAGGAGACCTTTGAACATTTTACGATATGTAACGACGACAAGTATTTTTTTTGTAATTCAGCATGACTTGTGCTTTTTCTTTAATGTATAATTTTCGTTTTTTACAATTCGATTAGTGCATCCCCTGCTATGCAAGACCATATGTCTTAGATAAGTTTGGTTTCGAAGATAGGGACAGTATGGAGATGGAGAAAGCTCACCTAAAAACGAAACATGGTTTCGTTTTTGCGGTTAAGCTTTACAATGCAGTAAATCACACACATTTTGGTTGTTCAAATCGGAGAGGACTATGCAAGGCCTACGAATTTCAGAAGAATATGAAAATAATGTTCGATATAGGTCCTGAAGATAATATCAACATTTGGGTGGATGTGGACATGATTCCAGTTCTACCTATATGTAACTTTATCAAACAAATTTGTTAACTAATTTATAGTGTTTACCCTATTAAACATGTTTATTTATAATTTACAACTTATTTGTTTTCTCCAAGAAATACATGGAAGGTTGTAGAGAAGACCTACTACAGTTATGGCTCAAATATAACTTGGGGAAAAATTCTCTTGTCTCATTTAATAATGATGTTGAGACTTTTAAGATCAATTATAAAATTAGCCAAAATTATAGTGGATACGTGCCACTAGTCTACGAGTTCAGTGATGGTAACATCCGTGCAAATAGCATGGTAAGGTTTTGTACTGTCGTGTCACTAGCCCATCTTTTGCATACATTTTTCTTAAGCAAACTACACTGCTAGCTATGTTATTGTTATGTTCTTCAACAAAAGCTCCCGAAGGTTTTTGTGCCTGACCTGATGTATACAGAAGGTAAGATGAGTATAATTAGCTTACGATCATGTCCCCTGGTGGCTTTCCAAAGTGAATACTTGATTTCTATAAAAGATGAAAGCCTCAAAATCAAATGATGGAGCAAAGTAATGAATGCACAAAGGCAACCAATTGGAGACAATATGAATGTGCGTAGGCCACAAATTTGAGACAGGTGGATCTCTATTCTCCATTTTCGAGATGGAGAAGTTTACCTGTTTTATTCTATTTTACGTTAGAGAGGAGTAGGTCCTAGCTAGTACTTGTCATGTGCTAGAATGGTGATGAGTTATTTACCTAGGATGATAACAATTAGCTAGTGCTGGTTAACTCGTCATGTGCTACTAGATCATAAAAGCGCGCGTTGTTGCGGCCGTCTATCTTGAGGACAGTTTTACAAAAGAATGGTAGAAATATCTAAGATAACCTAGAAATTGTACTATTTGGAACCATCGCAATTTATCTATATCTCTAACCAATGTATTTGTAAAGTACGAAGTAATATGCATCTAATTTAGGGTACATCAATAAGGTATACCGTAGTATGCCATGCCACATAACAAAGCTGGCAACAGGTTATTAGAATGGAGCCATCCAACTTAACATGACATACAATAGTAGTTGTATAATAAACTCTAAGGATGATCCTAAGTAACAAAGGAATAGTTAAACTGATTACAAGCATGCAGGTTGTCATCAATTGGTGATGTCTGTCTGATACAAGCTGTAGCAGGATGAATACCAAACACACATGTAGAAAGGCTTGAAAAAAACAATGCTAATAGGCAAATTAAGGTTGCAGCATGTTTCGCAACATCAATGACAGTGAGTATATAGAAATGAGCTGTAATAGCTTACATGGTGCTCAAAGCCCCAGCTTAGGAGAACAAATACAGAAAACTCGTGTTCTAAGGTCAACTAAATGAAACAAAGTGCATTCATTAGAACTTCAGCACGACCATTTATTAAATGGTCTACCTGTTAGACCAAACATCCTGAACCTATGGAATACATGTTTTGAAATATTGGGGTTCAATGTATTTCGTACTTTGTGCAAAGAGGGAAAGGATTACCAAAAGAAAATGAACACCACACACCATACTTATGAGCATGTATTCAGCTCTCCAGATTCAGTTGAATTGATGAAATAATACCATGCTATCAGAAGTACTTGCAGCTACTAAGACAACACGTTATGAAAGAAAATGTCATTCTATATAAATCCGCCATGTCCATAGGTAAGGTAGGCAACCGGTCATTTACCTCTTCTAGTGGTAGTGTGTATGGACAAAAAAATAGGCGTTATCTTCGATCTGGATGCAACTCGATGTTGCAACTGGCCGCCTATCTGGGTGGCTACCACGCCATCTTCTCACCCTCCACGGTGTTCCTTGATCCTCGTCAATCAAGAAGGTCGCGGCTGGGGAGACAACAGTTGCCACCGCTGCCACCACCCGCACTCTTGCTAGCCCCAGTTGATAAACAAGAGAAGCGATGGGAGGTCAATGGTGAGACAGCGGCGCCACCATGGCCTTCCCCTGCCGCCCCTCTGCCTGCTCGATTGGAACAAACGAAGAGATGAGAGAAAAACACTGAACGGGCCTCGCGTACACAGTCGTAGGCCCGATTAACGTGTTTTAACAATTAAGCCCAACTAACTTCAGAGCGCTCAGGTCACCTTGCAGAGCAGCGGCCTATTTACCGTGAGGAGCAGGCCTGGTTACGCTAGATAATGGACAGATGAGTACAGTGGGACGACCAAAAAAATAAGAGATCTGGTGCATTTGGTAACGTAATCGGACGGTTAAGGAGTCTAAATCGCTCTGAGGGCTCCTAGCTAGCTCTGTTTTACTGTTTAGTAATATTGATGGCGAGTTATTATATGACTACGAATGATGATTTGTTATATGACTACGATGATGATGAGGAGGTTGTAGTACTTGTCATGTGCTAGAATGATGATGTATCTCGTCGGAATGGGCGTGTTATATATCGTTGGAAAGCTCTTGACATCTACATTACAGATATATAGGATTTTTTTTGCAAAATCAAGATGGTTTAAGAGCAGTTTTTAAAAAATCATTTTTTTTCAAAACTGAAAACGCAAATCGTATTTTGGACTCAATTTTCAAACGATTTGTTCGAATTGTGCAAATAAGATGGCATTAGAGAGCTGGTAAAAATCCGCATCTTCCATATATCTATTGTTTTTTCAAATTCTATACAATTTAAAAGTAATTTGAAAAACGGTGAAATTCTGGGCAAAATATATTTTCACATTTTTTTGCAAACAGTTTGTCGGATTGACGCAAATGATACGATGTTGGAAATCTATGGAAATTGCGTAACTTTTTCGTATTGAAATATTTTTCTAATTCCTTACTGTTTAAAAAAAATTCGAATACTGTTAAATTTGATTTCAAACGTGAGTTTTTTTAGTTTGTCAAAATGAGGAAAATAATATACCGTCGGAAAGTTATCAAAAATGCGAAACTTAGTTGTGTTGAACGTTTTCTCAAATTCACAATCGTTGATGAGTAATTTTGACTACGGTGAGACACGTCGTGCTGTTTTTCCTTCATAAAAAGAGCACTGCTACACACACGATAAATTCATGCACGATCTGCGCACGACAACACATCTACACCCTTGGGTTGCCTCGTTTTGTGTGGATCATGCATGCACGGATCGTGTGCACAGCACTTCCGTCAGAAACAACAGAGTACTTGTACTGATCCATGTGTGTGTTTGTACTGATGTATTCTTCCGAGAGTAATTTTGAATGATTTCAAAAAAAGAGTACTTGAACTGATGAC
Organism: Triticum urartu; assembly: GCF_003073215.2. Taxonomy (NCBI): domain Eukaryota; kingdom Viridiplantae; phylum Streptophyta; class Magnoliopsida; order Poales; family Poaceae; genus Triticum; species Triticum urartu. Next base: position 159,789,033 of record NC_053028.1, read on the forward strand.
CGTATGGTTTTTGTACTGAGCGTGTTTTAACATACTCGACTTTACTCTGATTTTTTCGGTATGATTTTCCTCGTAGTTTTCCAATAGTTTACGATATTATCGTGCCAGAATTTGCATGTTTATATCGTTGAACTGAATGACATTTTCTTTTCAAAAACAAAATGTTTCCTATGTTTTTTAACTCAACATTTTTTCAATGGTTTGATAATGTGGACTTATATAGGTCAATCTTTTTTGGGTTTTGCTTTTAACATTGCTTTCTCTGTCCGAACTGATGATGTCGTTAGCTCCGGACTTGAATGGCTAGTTGAATTGATTGGATTTAAAATAATAAAATGCTATTTTTCTTTTCTTTTCTGTGTTCTTGAAACTTGAATATTTTTACAACGAAGTTTTGGACTTGTCTCTTTTTGCAATTTGAACTTTTTCTTGTTGATATTTTCTTTATGTTTCATAATGTTCTCTTTTATTCTGGACCTCTCTTTTTCATGGTTCCGAGCTTTTCGCTTTCTTAAGTTTGAACTTTCTGGATTCCTTGTACCCAAACCTCCTCAATTCTTCTGTAATGTATCTCATTTCTTTCTTTTCTAATTTTTCTGGAAGGGTTTTCGTAACCATGAAATTATTTTATCTGTGAACTTATGGATTTTTTTGCCATGAACGTACCAACATTTATTCTGCCAAATACACGCACTTTTCTGCAAACATTTTTAAAACGCTTTAGCTCACATAGGCATAACATCAAACAGGCAAGGGCAAAAAATAAAAACAGGAAGAAATTAGTTTTTAGCTATTTACTATATAAGTATATCCTCCAACGTGTACTCGGTGTCAACTTGCATAACATGACACAAAGCAATAGTAACATCGTACCATTAGCATTAGATAGCAACTCAATACAACAGTAGAACACACAATATATCTTTTTCTACATATAATGCCATTATTTATTATACATAATTGTTGGCAAGTACATGTCAAGCGAAACAATTTTTCAACAGAAATGACTTCTTTTGAGTAGTGCATGTCAAAAAAAAATATTTTATTTTCGTGATCCTCTGAATTTGGGCGAGGAGAACGTAACAACAGAAGTGAAGCAATGCCACCACCTAGTACCTGCATTTAGTACACTCCTATTTAAGATCGTAGCTTAAGGCAGTGAGGTTGGAAGTTCAAACACATGCCTGAATTGAACTCAAATAAGAAACTGAACTCCAACTACAATAAGAATTGAACTGAATGAAATTTATAAATTGAACCAAACTGAAAGAAGAAATTGGACATCATATGTACAACAAGAAATAAACTTGAGCAGTATCAGCTAATAACAAAAAGATTGGTTTACTAAACCTAGAGATTATACATTGGTGAACTTTTTCTTCCTACAGAACCGTTAATCAAATACATGTACTATTTGCTAGGTTTTAGCAACATGATGAGTAGTAGCAGTACTACTCTAGGTGGCAAAGTAGTAGCGCCACAAAGGAAGGCCACCATCAACAGTGCGTACTATTGCGACACCTAAACTATGTGTTGGCCACTCTTGCTTTACATAGTACTACAAGATTTTTATAGAAAAAATGTACTACAAGATTTGTGAACATGAGGTCGTAGAGAAGTTGTACTGAGAGTGTGGATTAGAGCGGCCAGACAAGGATGTTGCAACACACACACACACACGCACACCCCACTAGATAAGTTCTTCTCTCTCCATAACACATGTATACATACACACATCTCCATCTACAAGGAAGGATAGATGAGTTACTCCCTCTATAAAGAAATATAAGATCATTTAGTTCACTAAAGTAGCAATCTAAACGCTCTTATATTTTTTTACGGAGGGAGTAATTGATAAGAAAAAAGGTATGCTAGAACGTAAACCTGGAAAGGGAAAAACAAGAACAAGAGATAAATCTTGAAGGCAAGCGCTCCATGATGGCGTATACTTAAGTTATTTTATTTATTTTTTTGAATTGATGTTTTTTCTAACATTGAACTGATGTATCCTTTGGTAGTTGAACTAGGTTTTCTGTCAATGAAGGGAAAAAATGACATAAGCAAGCAGAACCATGTTTTTTAACCTCATTTAGTGCTTTTTTGGGAGGAACAGAATCCAACAAAACATGTGCAGGACATTTTTCAAAAGCATCTAAGTGCCACAAACCAAAACAACAATGTAAAGCTATCAAAATCCCATCTTATACCTGCGAACCACCATGAGATACAAAACCAGTAGCAATCAAAACCACTGATCTTCATTTGTCTTTGTTGGACATGCACTGATCTTCATTTGTTTTTGTTTATTATGAAGTGATGTATTGAACTGTATAGGTTGATGCATATATAAAATGCATATGAGTGTGTTTTGATGATACAATACATGTTGAACTGCTAGACTAGATCAAATTTGGAAAATTTCACAAGCAGAAAAAGTGATTTTTTGTAACTTTTTTCTACACAAAGTATGTTCGCTGGCAACATTTGCATCACAAAGAAATTAAAGTAGTAGTAAACATCAACACAGACAGTGAGAGAGAGAGAGAGAGCTCGCGAGGGACAAGATTACAATCCTTGCATCACCGAGTGAAAGCACCTTGGTGGAAGAAAGTTGAAGCCGACAACCATGTACTGCTGCTCGCGATGAACTCGACCTCCCTGATGCCATGGGGTTGGACTGAACACATCTCGACTGTGTATGCAGAGACTACAATATACACACCCATTGCTCAGATTGCAATACATAGTTACATATTACATTTAGGTGATATCTCTGTACTTACAAAGTTATTGAAGGTGAACTATAGCAAATGTTTATAGTCCAAGTGTCCATATAAAGATTATCTCTGTACTTACAAATTGAGAACTTGAAGCACATATTTTTGGAAGCTATACTGAAATGCTAGCACATATACTACTTTACAGTAAGTAGCTTTCGAACAAAACATAATTGAAAGTTGCAAGAATTTGAATAGGAGGTAGTTCAACTCAGATGCATGCATAAGGTCATTTAGAGCATCAGAACAAGTATGGCCAGCTGCAAGCATAAGGTCAACCAGAGCATCAGAATAAGTAGAGTCAGCTTCAAACAAATTTGAGAGATTGAGGTGAAGGAAATATGCCCTAGAGGCAATAATAAAGTTGTTATTTATATTTCATTATATCATGATAAATGTTTATTATTCATGCTAGAATTGTATTAACCGAAAACTTAGTACATGTGTGAATACATAGACAAACAGAGTGTCCATAGTATGCCGCTACTTGACTAGCTCGTTAATCAAAGATGGTTAAGTTTCCTAGCCATGGACATGTGTTGTCATTTGATGAATGGGATCACATCATTAGGGAATGATGTGATGGACAAGACCTATCCGTTAGCTTAGCATTATGATCGTTTAGTTTATTGCTATTGCTTTCTTCATGACTTATACATGTTCCTACGACTATGAGATTATGAAACTCCCGAATACCAGAGGAACACTTAGTGTGCTATCAAACGTCACAACGTAACTGGGTGATTATAAAGATGCTCTACAGGTGTCTCCGATGGTGTTTGTTGAGTTGGCATAGATCGAGATTAGGATTTGTCACTCCGATTATCGGAGAGGTATCTCCAGGCCCTCTCGGTAATGCACATCACTATAAGCCTTGCAAGCAATGTGACTAATGAGTTAGTTGCGGGATGTTGCATTACGGAACAAGTAAAGAGACTTGCTGGTAACGAGATTGTGTTGGAAATATGCCCTAGAGGCAATAATAAATTGGTTATTATTATATTTCCTTGTTCATGATAATTGTCTTTATTCATGCTATAACTGTATTATCCGGAAATCGTAATACACGTGTGAATACATAGACCATAATATGTCCCTAGTAAGCCTCTAGTTGACTAGCTCGTTGATCAATAGATGGTTACGGTTTCCTAACCATGGACATTGGATGTCGTTGATAACGGGATCACATCATTAGGAGAATGATGTGATGGACAAGACCCAATCCTAAGCCTAGCACAAAGATCGTACAGTTCGTATGCTAAAGCTTTTCTAATGTCAAGTATCATTTCCTTAGACCATGAGATTGTGCAACTCCCGGATACCGTAGGAGTGCTTTGGGTGTATCAAACGTCACAACGTAACTGGGTGACTATAAAGGTGCATTACAGGTATCTCCGAAAGTGTCTGTTGGGTTGGCACGAATCGAGACTGGGATTTGTCACTCCGTGTAAGCGGAGAGGTATCTCTGGGCCCACTCGGTAGGACATCATCATATGCGCAATGTGACCAAGGAGTTGATCACGGGATGATGTGTTACGGAACGAGTAAAGAGACTTGCCGGTAACGAGATTGAACAAGGTATATGGATACCGACGATCGAATCTCGGGCAAGTAACATGCCGATAGATAAAGGGAATTGTATACGGGATTGATTAAGTCCTTGACATCGTGGTTCATCCGATGAGATCATCATGGAACATGTGGGAGCCATCATGGGTATCCAGATCCCGCTGTTGGTTATTGACCGGAGAGTCATCTCGGTCATGTCTGCATGTCTCCCGAACCCGTAGGGTCTACACACTTAAGCTTCGGTGACGCTAGGGTTGTAGAGATATTAGTATGCGGTAACCCGAATGTTGTTCGGAGTCCCGGATGAGATCCCGGACGTCACGAGGAGTTCCGGAATGGTCCGGAGGTAAAGAATTATATATAGGAAGTGCTATTTCGGCCATCGGGACAAGTTTCGGTGTCATCGGTATTGTACCGGGACCACCGGAAGGGTCCCGGGGGCCCACCGGGTGGGGCCACCTGCCCCGGGGGGCCACATGGGCTGTAGGGGGTGTGACTTGGCCTATATGGGCCAAGGGCACCAGCTCCAAGAGGCCCATGCGCCAAGAGATGGGAAAAGAGGAGAGTCCTAAAAGGGGAAGGCACCTCCGAGGTGCCTTGGGGAGGATGGACTCCTCCCCACCCTTGGCCGCACCCTTCCTTGGAGGAAGGGGCAAGGGCTGCGCCTCCCCCTCTCCCTTGGCCCTATATATAGTGGGGAAAAAGGAGGAGCAAACCAATCCAAGGCCTGGCGCCTCCCTCTCCCTCCCGTGACACATCTACCTCCTCCCGCAGCGCTTAGCGAAGCCCTGTTGGAATCCCGCTACGTCCACCACGCCGTCGTGCTGCTGGATCTCCATCAACCTCTCCCTCTCTCCTTGCTGGATCAAGGCATGGGAGACGTCACCGGGCTGTACGTGTGTTGAACGCGGAGGTGCCGTGCGTTCGGCACATGATCATCGGTGATTTGAATCACGACGAGTACGACTTCATCAACCCCGTTCACTTGAACGCTTCCGCTTAGCGATCTACAAGGGTATGTAGATGCACTCTCCTTCCCCTCGTTGCTGGTTTCTCCATAGATAGATCTTGGTGATACATAGGAAAATTTTGAATTTCTGCTACGTTCCCCAACAGTGGCATCATGAGCTAGGTCTATTGCGTAGTTTCTATGCACGAGTAGAACACAAAGTAGTTGTGGGCGTTGATTTTGTTCAATATGCTTGCCGTTACTAGTCTTATCTTGATTCGGCGGCATCGTGGGATGAAGCGGCCCGGACCAACCTTACACGTACTCTTACGTGAGACCGGTTCCACCGACAAACATGCACTAGTTGCATAAGGTGGCTAGCGGGTGTCTGTCTCTCCTACTTTAGTCGGATCGGATTCGATGAAAAGGGTCCTTATGAAGGGTAAATAGCAATTGGCATATCACGTTGTGGTTTTGCGTAGGTAAGAAACGTTCTTGCTAGAAACCCATAGCAGCCACGTAAAACATGCAAACAACAATTAGAGGACGTCTAACTTGTTTTTGCAGGGTATGCTATGTGATGTGATATGGCCAAAAGGATGTGATGAATGATATATGTAATGTATGAGATTGATCATGTTCTTGTAATAGATGATCATGGAGCCCCAAGATGGAGATCAAAGGAGCTACATGATATTGGCCATATCATGTCACTATTTGATTGCATGTGATGTTTATCATGTTTATACATCTTATTTGCTTAGAACGACGGTAGTAAATAAGATGATCCCTCATAAAAATTTCAAGAAGTGTTCTCCCCTAACTGTGCACCGTTGCTACAGTTCGTCGCTTCGAAGCACCACGTGTTAATCGGGTGTGATAGATCCTTTCGTTCACATACAACGGGTGTAAGAAGTTTTACACATGCAAAAACACTTAGGGTTAACTTGACGAGCCTAGCATGTGAAGACATGGCCTCGGAACACAGAGACCGAAAGGTCGAACATGAGTCGTATGGAAGATACGATCAACATGATGATGTTCACCGACGTTGACTAGTCCGTCTCACGTGTTGATCGGACACGGCCTAGCTCACTCGGATCATGTAATCACTTAGATGACTAGAGGGATGTCAATCTAAGTGGGAGTTCATAAGATGAAGTTAATTATCCTGAACATAGTCAAAAGGATTTTGCAAATTATGTCATATCTCACGCTTTAGTTCTACTGTTTAGATATGTTCCTAGAGAAAAATTAGTTGAAAGTTGATAGTAGCAATTATGCGGACTAGGTCCATAGACTGAGGATTGTCCTCATTGCTTCTTAGAAGGCTTATGTCCTTAATGCACCGCTCAGTGTGCTGAACCTCGAACGTTGTCTGTGGATGTTGCGAACATCTGACATACACATTTTGATAACTATGTGATAGTTCAGTTAAACGGTTTAGAGTTGAGGCACCACAGACGTTTTTTGAAACGTCACGAAACATATGAGATGTTTTGAGGGCTGAAATTGGGATTTCAGGCTCGTGCCCACGTCAAGAGGTATAAGACCTCCGACGATTTTCTTAGCCTGCGAACTAAGGGAGAAAAGCTCAATTGTTGAGCTTGTGCTCAGATTGTCTGAGTACAACAATCACTTGAATCAAGTGGGAATTAATCTTCCAGATGAGATAGTGATGTTTCTCCGAAGTCATTACCACCAAGCTGCTAGAGCTTCGTGATGAACTATAATATATCAGGGACATATATGATGATCCTTGAGATATTCGCGATGTTTGACACCACAAAAGTAGAAATCAAGAAGGAGCATCAATTGCTGATGGTTGGTGAAACCACTAGTTTCAAGAAGGGCAAGGGCAAGAAGGGATACTTCATGAAACGGCAATTCAGCTGCTGCTCTAGTGAAGAAACCCAAGGTTGAACCCAAACCTGAGACTAAGTGCTTCTGTAATAAGGGGAACAAACCACTGGAGCAGAATTACCCTAGATACTTGGTAGATTAGAAGGCTGGCAAGGTCGATAGAAGTATATTGGATATACATTATGTTAATGTGTACTTTACTAGTACTCCTAGTAGCACCAGGGTATTAGATACCGGTTCGGTTGCTAAGTGTTAGTAACTCGAAACAAAAGGCTACGGAATAAACGGAGACTAGCTAAAGGTGAGCTGATGATATGTGTTGGAAGTGTTTCCAATGTTGATATGATCAAATATTGTACGCTCCCTCTACCATCGAGATTGGTGTTTGCGTTGAGCATAGACATGATTGGATTTTGTCTATCGCAATACGGATATTCATTTAAGGAGAATAACGGTTACTCTGTCTATTTGAATAATACCTTCAATGGTCTTACACCTAAAATGAATGGTTTATTGAATCTCGATCGTAGTGATACACATGTTCATGCCAAAAGATAGTAATGATAGTACCACCTACTTGTGGCACTGCCATGTAAGTCATATCGGTATAAAACGCATGAAGAAGCTCCATGTTGATGGATCTTTGGGCTCACTCATTTTTGAAAAGTTTGAGACATGCGAACCATGTCTATTGGTGTATATGCATGAAGAAACTCCATGCAAATGGACCGTTTGAACTCACTTGATTTTGAATCACTTGAGACATGCAAATCACACCACATGGGCAAGATGACTGAAAGCCTCGTTTTCAGTAAAATGGAACTAGAAAGCAACTTGTTGGAAGTAATACATTTTGATGTGTGCAATCCAATGAGTGCTGAGGCATGTAGTGGATATCGTTATGTTTTACTTCACAGATGATTTGAGTAGATGTTGAGTATATTTACTTGATGAATCACGAGTCTGAATTATTGAAAGGTTCAAGTAATTTCAGGGTGAAGTTGAAAGATCGTCGTGACAAGAGGATAAAATATCTATGATATGATCATAGAGATGAATATCTGAATTACGAGTTTGGCACAGAATTAAGACATTGTGGAAATTGTTTCACAACTGATACAGCCTGGAACACCATAGTATGATGGTGTGTCCGAACATCATAACTGCACCCTATTAGATATGATGCATACCATGATGTCTCTTATCGTATTACCACGATAGTTTATGGGTTAGGCATTAGAGACAACCACATTCACTTTAAATAGGGCACCACGTAATTCCGATGAGGTGACACCGTATGAACTATGGTTTAGAGAAACCTAAGCTGTCATTTCTGAAAAGTTTGGGGCTGCGACGCTTATGTGAAAAAGTTTCAGGCTGATAAGCTCGAACCCAAAGCGGATAAATGCATCTTCATAGGACACCCAAAACAGTTGGGTATACCTCCTGTCTCAGATTCGAAAGCAATAAGGGATTGTTTCTAGAATCAGGTCCTTTCTCGAGGAAAAGTTTCTCTCGAAAGAATTGAGTGGGAGGATGGTGGAGACTTGATGAGGTTATTGAACCGTCACTTCAACTAGTGTATAGCAGGGCACAAAGAGTTGTTCCTGTGGCACCTACACCAATTGAAGTGGAAGCTTATGATATTGATCATGAGACTTCGGATCAAGTCACTCCCAAACCTCGTAGGATTACAAGGATGCGTACTACTTCAGAGTGGTACGTAATCCTGTCTTGGAAGTCATGTTGCTAGACAACAATGAACCTACAAGCTATGGAGAAGCGATGGTGGGCCTGGATTCCGATAAATGGCTTGAGGCCATATAATCCGAGAGAGGATCCATGTATGAAAACAAAGTGTAGACTTTGGAAGAACTACTTGATGGTCGTAAGGCTGTTGAGTACAGATGGATTTTAAAAGGAAGACGGACAATGATGGTAAGTATCACCGTTAAGAAAGCTCGACTTGTCGTTAAGATGTTTTCCGACAAGTTCAAGGAGTTGACTACGGTGAGACTTTCTCACTCGTAGCGATGCTAAGAGTCTGTTGGAATTATATTAGCGATTACTGCATTATTTATGAAATCTTGCAGATAGGATGTCAAAACATTGTTTCCTCGACGATTTTCTTGAGGAAAGGTTGTATGTGATACAACCGGAAGGTTTTGTCAATCCTGAAAGATGCTAATAAGTATGCAAAGCTCCAGCAATCCTTCTGAGGACTGGAGTAAGCATCTCGGAGTTGGAATGTATGCTTTGATGATATGATCAAAGATTTTGGGTGTATACAAAGTTTATGAGAAACTTGTATTTCCAAAGAAGTGAGTGGGAGCACTATAGAATTTCTGATGAGTATATGTTGTTGACACATTGTTGATCAGAAATGACGTAGAATTTCTGGAAAGCATATAGGGTTGTTTGGAAAGTGTTTTTCAATGGAAAACCTGGATTAAGCTACTTGAGCATTGAGCATCAAGATCTATAAGGATAGATCAAAACGCTTAATGGTACTTTCAAATGAGCACATTCCTTGACATGATCTTGAAGGTGTTCAAGATGAATCAGTCAAAGAAGGAGTTCTTGCCTGAGTTGTAAGGTATGAAGTTAAGACTTAAAGCTCGACCACGGCAGAATAGAGAGAAAAGACGAAGGTCGTCCCCTATGCTTAAGACGTAGGCTCTATAGTATGCTATGCTGTGTACCGCACCTGAAGTGTGCCTTGCCATGAGTCAGTCAAGGGGTACAAGTGTGATCCAAGAATGGGTCACAGGACAGCGGTCAAAGTTATCCTTAGTAACTAGTGGACTAAGGAATTTTCTCGATTATGGAGGTGGTAAAAGAGTTCATCGTAAAGGGTTACGTCGATGCAAGCTTAACACCTATCTAGATAGCTCTGAGTAGAGATACCGGATACGTATAATGGAGCAACAATTTAGAATAGCTCCAAGTAGAACAGTTATTTGGAATAGCTCCAAATAGAGCGTGGAACCTACATCTAGGAGATGACATAGAGATTTGTAAAGCACACACGAATCTGAAAGGTTCGGACCCGTTGACTAAAACCTCTCTCACAAGCAACATGATCAAACCTAAAACTCATTGAGTGTTAATCACATAGTGATGTGAACTAGACTACTGACTCTAGTAAACTCTTGGGTGGTAGTCACATAGCGATGTGACCTGTGAGTGTTAATCACATGGCGATGTGAACTAGATTATTGACTCTAGTGCAAGTGGGAGACTGTTGGAAATATGCCCTAGAGGCAATAATAAATTGGTTATTATTATATTTCCTTGTTCATGATAATTGTCTTTATTCATGCTATAACTGTATTATCCGGAAATCGTAATACACGTGTGAATACATAGACCATAATATGTCCCTAGTGAGCCTCTAGTTGACTAGCTCGTTGATCAATAGATGGTTACGGTTTCCTAACCATGGACATTGGATGTCGTTGATAACGGGATCACATCATTAGGAGAATGATGTGATGGACAAGACCCAATCCTAAGCCTAGCACAAAGATCGTACAGTTCGTATGCTAAAGCTTTTCTAATGTCAAGTATTCATTTCCTTAGACCATGAGATTGTGCAACTCCCGGATACCGTAGGAGTGCTTTGGGTGTATCAAACGTCACAACGTAACTGGGTGACTATAAAGGTGCATTACAGGTATCTCCGAAAGTGTCTGTTGGGTTGGCACGAATCGAGACTGGGATTTGTCACTCCGTGTAAGCGGAGAGGTATCTCTGGGCCCACTCGGTAGGACATCATCATATGCGCAATGTGACCAAGGAGTTGATCACGGGATGATGTGTTACGGAACGAGTAAAGAGACTTGCCGGTAACGAGATTGAACAAGGTATAGGGATACCGACGATCGAATCTCGAGCAAGTAACATACCGATAGACAAAGGGAATTGTATACGGGATTGATTAAAGTCCTTGACATCGTGGTTCATCCGATGAGATCATCGTGGAACATGTGGGAGCCAACATGGGTATCCAGATCCCGCTGTTGGTTATTGACCGGAGAACGTCTCAGTCATGTCTGCATGCTTCCCGAACCCGTAGGGTCTACACACTTAAGGTTCGGTGACGCTAGGGTTGTAGAGATATTAGTATGCGGTAACCCGAATGTTGTTCGGAGTCCCGGATGAGATCCCGGACGTCACGAGGAGTTCCGGAATGGTCCGGAGGTAAAGATTTATATATAGGAAGTCCTGTTTTGGCCATCGGGACAAGTTTCGGGGTCATCGGTATTGTACCGGGACCACCGGAAGGGTCCCGGGGGCCCACCGGGTGGGGCCACCTGCCCCGGGGGGGCACATGGGCTGTAGGGGGTGTGCCTTGGCCTATATGGGCCAAGGGCACCAGCCCCAAGAGGCCCATGCGCCAAGAGATGGGAAAAGAGGAGAGTCCTAAAAGGGGAAGGCACCTCCGAGGTGCCTTGGGGAGGATGGACTCCTCCCCACCCTTGGCCGCACCCTTTCTTGGAGGAAGGGGCAAGGGCTGCGCCTCCCCCTCTCCCTTGGCCCTATATATAGTGGGGAAAAAGGAGGAGCAAACCAATCCAAGGCCTGGCGCCTCCCTCTCCCTCCCGTGACACATCTACCTCCTCCCGCAGCGCTTAGCGAAGCCCTGTTGGAATCCCGCTACTTCCACCACGCCGTCGTGCTGCTGGATCTCCATCAACCTCTCCCTCTCTCCTTGCTAGAACAAGGCATGGGAGACGTCACCGGGCTGTACGTGTGTTGAACGCGGAGGTGCCGTGCGTTCGGCACTTGATCATCGGTGATTTGAATCACGACGAGTATGACTTCATCAACCCCGTTCACTTGAACTCTTCCGCTTAGCGATCTACAAGGGTATGTAGATGCACTCTCCTTCCCCTCGTTGCTGGTTTCTCCATAGATAGATCTTGGTGATACGTAGGAAAATTTTGAATTTCTGCTACGTTCCCCAACAGATTGAACTAGGTATGATGATACCGACGATCGAATCTCGGTCAAGTAACATACCGATGACAAAGGGAACACCGTATGTTGTTATGTGGTTTGACCGATAAAGATCTTCGTAGAATATGTGGGAACCAATATGAGCACCCAGGTTCCGCTATTGTTTATTGACCGGAGATGAGTTTCGGTCATGTCTACATAGTTCTTGAACCCGTAGGGTCCGCACGCTTAACGTTCGATGACGATCGGTATTATGAGTTTATGAGTTTTGATGTACCGAAGGTAGTTCGGACTCCCGGATGTGATCACGGACATGACGAGGAGTCTCGAAATGTTATACATGAAGATTGATATATTAAAAGGTTATATTTGGACACCAGAATGGTTTCGGATGAGTTCGGGCATATACCGGAGTACCGGGGGGTTACCGGAACCCCCCGTGGGCTTAATGGGCCTACATGGGCTTTAGTTGAAGAGAGAGGAGGCGGCCAAGAGGTGGGGGCGCCCCCCCCCTCGCCCCAAGCCCAATCCGAATTGGGAGGGGGCGGCCCCCCTTTCCTTCTTCTCCTCTTCCCCTTCCTTCCCCCTCCTATTTGGACTTGGAAAGGGGGGAAACCTACTCCTAGTAGGAGTAGGAATCCCCCCTTGGGGGCGCACCATGAGGGCCGGTCGGCCCCCTCCTCCCCTCTTTTATATACGGGGAGGGGGCACCCCATAGACACACAAGTTGACAAATGTTTTAGCCGTGTGCGGTGCCCCCCTCCAGAGATACACACCTCGGTCATATTGTCGTAGTGCTTAGGCGAAGCCCTGCGCCGGTAACTTCATCATCACTGTCAACACGTCGTCGTGCTGACGAAACTCTCACTGGCCTCAACTGGATCAAGAGTACGAGGGACGTCACCGAGCTGAACGTGTGCAGATCGCGGAGGTGTCGTACGTTCGGTACTTGATCGGTTGGATCGCGAAGACGTTCGACTATATCAACTGTGTTTCATAATGCTTCCGCTTTCAGTATACGTGGGTACGTAGACATACTCTCCCCTCTCGTTGCTATGCATCTCCTAGATAGATCTTGCGTGATCATAGGAATTTTTTTTGAAATACTATGTTCCCCAACAGTGGCATCTAAGCCAGGTCTATGCGTAGATGTTATATGCATGAGTAGAACACAAAGGAGTTGTGGGAGTGGGTATATACATATTGCTTTCCATCACTAATTGTTTCTTGATTCGGTGGTATTGGTTGGATGAAGCAGCCCGGACCGACATTACATGACCGTGTTCATGAGACTGGTTCTACTGACGCGCTTTGCACACAGGTGGCTGGCGGGTGTCAGTTTCTCCAACTTTAGTTGAATCGGATTAAATGAACAGGGTTCTTTCTAAAGATCAAAAATAAATCACTACACCGCGTTGTGGTTTTTGATGAGTAGGTAAGAATGGTTCTTGCTAACCCTATAGCAGCCATGTAAAACTTGCAACAACAAAGTAGAGGACGTCTAACTTGTTTTTGCAGGGGATGTTGTGATGTGATATGGTCAAGATGTGATTATATAAATAGTTGTGTGAGATGATCATGTTTTGTAACACAGTTATCGGCAATTGGCAGGAGCCATATGGTTGTCGCTTTATTGTATGAAATGCAATCGCCATGTAATTGCTTTACTTTATCACTAAGAGGTAGCGATAATCGTAGAAGCAATAGTTGGCGAGACGACAACGATGCTACGATGGAGATCAAGGTGTTAAGCCGGTGACGATGGTGATCACGATGGTGCTTTGGAGATGGAGATCAAAGGCACAAGATGATGATGGCCATATCATATCACTTATATTGATTGCATGTGATGTTTATCCTTTATGCATCTTATTTTGCTTAGTACGACGATAGCATTATAAGATGTTCTCTCACTAAATTTCAAGGTATAAGTGTTCTCCCTAAGTATGCACCGTTGCTATAGTTCGTCGTGCCAAGAAACCACATGATGATCGGGTGTGATAAGCTCTACGTTCACATACAACGGGTGCAAGCCAGTTTTGCACAAGCAGAATACTCATATTAAACTTGACGAGCCTAGCATATGAAGATATGGTCTCGGAACACTGAGACCGAAAGGTCGAGCGTGAATCATATAGTAGATATGATCAACATAGTGATGTTTACCATTGAAAACTTCTCCATCTCACATGATGATCGGACATGGTTTAGTTGATATGGATCACGTGATCATTTAGATGACTAGAGGGATGTCTATCTAAGTGGGAGTTCTTAAGTAATATGATTAATTGAACTTAAATTTATCATGAACTTAGTCCTGATAGTATTTTCATATCTATGTTGTAGATCAATAGCTCGCATTATAGCTCCCTGTTTTATTTTTGATATGTTCCTAGAGAAAACTATGTTGAAAGATGTTAGTAGCAATGATGCGGACTAGCTCTGTGATCTGAGGATTATCCTCATTGCTGCACAGAAGAATTATGTCCTTGATGCACCGCTAGGTTACGGACCTATTGCAGGAGCAGATGCAGACGTTATGAATGTTTGGCAAGCTCGGTATGATGACTACTTGATAGTTTAGTATGCCATGCTTTACGACTTAGAACCGGGACTTCAAAAACGTTTTGAACGCCACGGAGCATGTAAGATGTTCCAAGAGCTGAAATTGGTATTTCGGACTCATGCCCGAGTCGAGAGGTATGAGACCTCTGATAAGTACTTTGCCTACAAGATGGAGGAGAATAGCTCAACCAGTCATCATATGCTCAGAATGTCTGAGTACTACAATCTCTTGAATCAAGTGGGAGTTAATCTTCCAGATAAGATAGTGATTGACAGAGTTCTGTAGTCACTATCACCAAGTTACTGGAACTTCGTGATGAACTATAATATGTAAGGGATGATGAAAACGATTCCCGAGCTCTTCGTGATGCTAAAATCAACGAAGCTAGAAATCAAGAAAATCATCAAATTTTGATGGTTGACAAGACCAATAGTTTCAAGTAAAAGGGCAAGGGAAAGAAAGGGAACTTCAAGAATAATGGCAAGCAAGTTGTCACTCCCATGAAGAAGCCCAAAGCTAGACCCAATCCTGAAACTGAGTTCTTCTACTCCAAAGGAAATGGTCACTAGAAGCGGAACTGCCCCAAATACTTGGCGGATAAGATGGATGCAAAGTGAACAAAAGTATATATGATATACACGTTATTGATGTGTACTTTACTAGTATTCATAGTAGCCCCTAGGTATTTGATAGAGGAGTTACAAAATGAACAAAGACTAGTTGAGGGCGAGGTGACGATGTGTGTTGGAAATGATTCCAAAGGTTGATAAGATCACCATCGCACACTCCCTTTACCTTCGGGATTAGTGTTGAACCTAAAATAAATGTTATTTGGTGCTTGTGTTGAGCATAAATATGATTGGATCATGTTTATTGCAATACGGTTATTCATTTAAGTCAAAGAATAATTGTTATTCTGTTTACATGAATAAAACCTATTGTGGTCATACACCCAAGGTGAATGGTTTATTGAATCTCAATAGTAGTGATACACATATTCATAATATTGAAGCCAAAAGATACAAAGTTAATAATGATAGTGCAACATATTTGTGGCACTGCCGTTTAGGTCTTCTTGGTGTAAAGCGCATGAAGAAATTCCATACTGATGGACTTTTGGAATCACTTGATTATGAATCACTTGATCCTTGCGAACCATGCCGCATAGGCAAGATGACGAAGACTTTGTTCTCCGGAACAATGGAGCGAGCAATAGACTTATTAGAAATAATACATACTGATGTATGCGATCCAATGAGTGTTGAGGCTCGCAGCGGGTATCGTTATTTTCTGACCATCACAGATGATATGAGCAGATATGAGTATATCTACTTAAAGAAACAAAAGTCTAAAACATTTGAAAAGTTCAAAGAAATTCAGAGTGAAGTTAAGAATCATCATAACAAGAAAATAAAGTTTCTACGATCTAATCGCGGAGGCAAATATTTGAGTTACGAGTTTGGCCTTCATTTAGAAACAATGTGGAATAAGTTTCACAACTCATGCCACCTGGAACACCACAGAGTAATGGTGTGTTTGAACGTCATAACCGTACTTTATTAGATATGGTGTGATCTATGATGTCTCTTACTGATTTACCACTGTTGTTCTGGGGTTATGCATTAGAGACAGCTGCATTCACGTTAAATAGGGCACCGTCTAAAAATCCGTTGAGACGACACCGTATGAACTGTGGTTTAGCAAGAAACCTAAGCTGTTGTTTCTTAAAGTTTGGGGTTGTGATGCTTATGTGAAAAAGTTTCTACCTGATAAGCTCAAACCCAAATCAGAGAAGTGCGTCTTCATAGGATACCCAAAAGAAACTGTTGGGTACACCTTCTATCACAGATCCGAAGGCAAGATCTTTGTTGCTAAGAGTGGATCCTTTCTAGAGAAGGAGTTTCTCTCGAAAGAAGTGAGTGGGAGGAAAGTAGAACTTCTTGAGGTAATTGTACCTTCTCTCAAATTGAAAGTAGCTCATCACTGAAATCAGTTCCAGTGATGCCTATACCAATTAGTGAGGAAGTTAATGATGATGATCATGAAACTTCAGATCAAGTTACTACCGAACCTTGTAGTTCAACCAGAGTACGTTCTGCACCAGAGTGGTACGGTAATCCTGTTCTAGAAGTCATGTTACTAGACCATGACGAACCTACGAACTATGAGGAAGCGATGATGAGCCTAGATTCCGCGAAATGACTTAAGGCCATGAAATCTAAGATGGGATCCATATATGAGAACAAAGTATGGACTTTGATTGACTTACCCGATGATCGATGAGCCATTCAGAATAAATGGATCTTCAAGAGCAAGACGGACACTGATAGTAGTGTTACTATATACAAAGCTCAAATTGTCGCAAAAGGTTTTTGACAAGTTCAAGGTGTTGACTACAATGAGATTTTCTCACTCGTATTGATGCTTAAAAGTCTGTCCGAATCATGTTAGCAGTTGCCGCATTTTATGAAATCTGGCAAATGGATATCAAAACTACATTCCTTAATGGATTTATTAAAAAAGAGTTGTATATGATGCAACCATAAGGTTTTGTCAATCCTAAAGGTGTTAACAAAGTGTGCAAACTCCAGCGATCCATCTATGGACTGGTGCAAGCATCTCGGAGTTGGAATATACGCTTTGATGAGTTGATCAAAGCATATAGTTTTATACAGACTTTTGGAGAAGTCTGTATTTAAAAGAAAGTGAGCGGGAGCTCTGTAGCATTTATGATATTATATGTGGATGACATATTGTTCATAAAAAATGATACTGAATTATTGGATGGCATAAAAGGATACTTAAATAAGAATTTTTCAATGAAAGACCTCGATGAAGCTACTTACATATTGGGCATCAAGATCTATATTGATAGATCAAGACGCTTGATAAATTTTTCAATAAGTACATACCTTGGCAAGTTTTTGAAGTAGTTCAAAATGGAACAGTCAAAGAAGGAGTTCTTGCCTGTGTTGCAAGGTGTGAAGTTGAGTAAAGACTCAAAACCCGACCATAGCAGAAAATAGAAAGAGAATGAAAAGTCATTCCCTATGCCTCAGTCATAGGTTCTATAAATTATGATATGCTGTGTACCAAACCTATTGTATACCTTAGCATGATTTTGGCAAGGGAGTACAATAGTGATCTAGGAGTAGATCACTAGACGGCGGTCAAAATTATCCTTAGAGTACTAAGGAAATATTTCTTGATTATGGAGGTGATAAAAGAGCTCGTCGTAAAGAGTTACGTCGATGCAAGCTTTTTACACCGATCTAGATGACTCTAAGTCTCAATCTAGATACATATTGAAAGTAGGAGCAATTAGGTAGAGTAGCTCCGTGCTGAGTATTGTAGACATAAAAATTTGCAAAATACATATGGGTCTGAATGTTGCAGACACGTAGACTAAACTTCTCTCACAAGCAAAACATGATCACTCTTTGGGTGTTAATCACATAGCGATGTGAACTAGATTATTGACTATAGTAAACCTTTTGGGTATTAGTCACATGAAGATGTGAACTAATCACATAAAGATGTGAAGAATTGGTGTGAAATCACATGACGATGTGAACTAGATTATTGACTCTAGTGCAAGTGGGAGACTGAAAGAAATATGCCCTAGATGCAATAATAAAGTTGTTATTTATATTTCCTTATATCATGATAAATGTTTATTATTCATGCTAGAGTTGTATTAACCGGAAACTTAGTACATGTGTGAATACATAGACAAATAAAGTGTCCCTAGTATGCCTCTACTTAACTAGCTCATTAATTAAAGATAGTTAAGTTTCCTAGCCATAGACATATGTTGTCATTTGATGAATGAGATCACATCATTAGAGAATGATGCGATGGAAAAGACCCATCCGTTAGCTTAGCATTATGATCGTTTAGTTTATTGCTATTGCTTTCTTCAGACTTATACATGTTCCTATGTAACATCCCAAAATTCTAAATTTTGGAATGTTATATTAAATAAAAAGATTTGATTTATTGTTTGGTTGTGGTGTAGTTGCTTGTGTGAAATTGAGTGAAATTCGAAACTTTTTGAAAGTTAAATGAGAGGGAATAAAATGACTTTCCCAAAACTTTCACTTTGCTTTTTGATATCCAAGAATTCAAATTTATTTCATCACAAAACTTAGAGAGAAGATGACATGACTTCTTCCATTTAAATAAATGAAAAGGGTTGTTGAAAAGATTTGAATTTCATTTGGAAATATTTTAAATTTAGAAACTTTAAGCAACTCAATGATTTTCATGAGAGAAGATAAAATGACTTCTTCAAAACATATGAAATATGAGTTGGGAGTTTCAAAGAAGCAAATTTAAAGTCCCTTTGAAATTATTTTCAATTTGGAGTTATTGGGGTTTTATTCAAAATATTTTTTCTCCGAAAATAAAATATATGAAAAATAGGGTAAAATGATTCCCTACAATATAAAATTGTAGAGAAATAAATTTAAAATCATTTTGGTATTTTTAAAATGATTTTTATTGGGTTTTATTAGAGCTGTAGCACTTTTTGCTTTATTTAATTTTTTGTGGATTTTTTTATGTTAGAATAATGTACATGTTGTAGAAAATCTTTTTCTGAAACTTTTGATATATAATATGCCTATATAAAATTTTATTTGTATTTTCTTTATTCAGTTTTTTTTTATGTTTCTATTTTAAAAAAAATTGCACGTGCGCCTGAAACTAACTGTCGCCCATGTGCGCAGCATAGTTGCATCGGGCGCCCCATCATTTTATTTTATTTTCTTCTCTTCTTCATGGGCTAGGCGCAGACATCATTTTTTTCACATTGACCGATTTAAAAAAAACAACTGCCGCGGCCCTGGCCGAACTTTTGGCCCATGATTTTTTTTCAAATTTCATCTGTGTACATATATGTTTAGTCCCACATTGCCTACCCTTTGACTCCTAAACCTTTTTCCACCTATAAATATAAATCCATAGAGTATACAAAAATCATTCAATTCGGGTTAAATCAATATTTTGGTTTGACTAGATTCATTAAAGAAAAACATTTTTTTCCTCTCCGGCGGGACTTCTGGAAATTGTCTCCTCCCTCCGAAGTCATCTTTTCTCTACCTTATAAAGATATCTTTCTTCGTTTTCTTTTTATACTTCCGTAGTTTATTATTTCTAGACTAATACGGTAGAATAATTAGATTATCAATTAGTCTATGTATTTATACATTAGACCTAGAATTCTTTTAGCCATAGTTATTTGTCTTTCATAAAACAGCTTGGCCCTGATTTTTCTTGTTTTCACCTATCCAGTGAACCTGTCACATCAACTTTTTGAATTTTTCAAATTTCAAAATTTGTTCAGATTCATATTCAAACTTCTTTTGATCATAACTTGAGTTTCGTAACTCCGATTTAGTTGATTCTTTTTGCAAATCGAAGCTCTTGACCTAAATTTTTTGATAAGACCAAATCCATCCAATTTTGGTACTGTTCGAAATTGTTTTCTATTGCAAGAGTTAATTGCTTGTTTTTGAAGTTTTTCGAAGTCTTTTCTTCGATTCTTTTGCATGAGTGCTTATGTATGCAATTGCTTGCTCACGATAGATTGACCGGAGTGTGACGAGTAGAACTATCAGGAGTTATGAGTGCGAATCATCTTCATCAACTGTACAAGACAAGTTCACACTTTGATCATACTTTTCATACCCAGTTTTATGCATTAGTTTTACCCTCAAACATTGCATGAGTAGGATTGATAACATGTGGGTATTGGGAAGTAGTTGATGAGGTAGGAACCTATTGTCTTGCATTTCAAACCCATGGCATTAGTACATTATGCTTACACTGCTATGCTATGCTCGTAGACGTGGTTTGGTTTTGAGAGAATTCATGGAAGTTGTGAGAGTTATTGCTAACTAAGGTTTAACTTAAGGTGGCTACTTTAATACACATCTGGGTGGATTGGTTGGGGCACCCTGGAGCACCCAGTGGTTTGCCCGGGCACCTGGAGAACCCAGTGCTTGCCCAAGGGGATCCCGGAGTACCCGTGTGATCACCCTATGGAATGCCACCCAGGCTCAAAGGGATCATAAGAGTATTCACGCTAGAAACTTCCGTGCGCAGCCACAAGCCATTATGGGCTCTGGCATAGTTGAGTAAGTTGTGGGAAACCTTCCCATGATGGGCTAGAGGATGTAGGGAATTGTAGGTGTACCGGCCTATCTATCGGTTAAGGGGACCTCTTCGGAAAGACTGTGTCTCAATCATCCGTTTCTCAAACATCATGTAGTGCAAGAAATACAACGGAGGAGATCGAGTCTTATGGGGAAAAGTGTGCAAACCTCTGCAGAGTGTACAAACTAATCATGATTAGCCGTGTCCCCGGTTATGGACAACTTGAGTATCTTGTACTTAAATTATTGATTTGGTCTCATCACTCTACTTAATTAATTTGATGGGTTGATGATTATTAATTTGAGATTGAGTTGGAGGAACCTTCTCAATGTTTTCAACAAACTTTGTAGTTAAATAAAATATATTCCTTTGTTGTAGGAAAAAAATTAGCTTTATGCAAAATTAAACTTTGAGACTCCACCAGCCAAATATGCATGTAGTGATAGCCATTATTCAGCATTCCTTTACAGTGTGAAATTGCCAGTACATTCAATGTACTGACCTACATGGCTGCAATGTCTCATGTTGCAGGATTCTTTCGACAAGTAAGTGATACGTTAGGATTACAATTTCCACACTCAACTTTGTCGTTGGTGTTGATGGGAATCCACAACCTTGTTGTTACTTCCGCTATATGGATTGAGGTAATAGTATTTACGTTACTTTATACATGTGATTTACCTCTGTTATAAATCCTTGAGTACTGTGTGTGTCAGCATACCGATCCAGGGATGACACTTAAGAACAGAGACTTGATCCATTCGGGTCGGGTCGCTACAAGATGGTATTAGAGCACATGTTGAATGTAGGATGTGACCCTAGAAACTGGCAAGCCCATAGGAATTTTTTTCTCTAAATCTTTATTTTCAAAAAGATCTTTTACTCTCATCTTTTCTAAGCTTTTCCAAGTATTCTTCCTCTCATCTCAAATTGTTAGACTATACTTTTCCCCCTTTTTGACCACACGAAGATTCGACTGATGAGACCACTCCAAGAAGTACAAGATATCGGACAACTAAGACCACTTCAGAATGAAGAGGATTTACCATGCATTATAACAATGGAAACTACAACGGATGAAGACTCCGAAGACAAGGAGAATTTGAAGGCTCTGAAGAATTTCCAGATTGGTATGACCTAGGAAGGCTACCCTTACGGAACTTATCATACTATTGAAGTTGTCAATACCCAAGATCAGGGTGTGTCGGAGAAAGACCAGAACATGGAGAGTTAAAAACTCGAAGTTTTTGTCAGGAAAACCCTAAGGCAGGAGATACCAACTATGGAATAATAGCTCATGGCAATGACAAGGGAAGAAACACAACTATCCATGATGTTATCGCCCGCTTATGCTATTGTCACCATGCTGAGTTGAGCTTGCATTTCTTCAGAAGGATTGGATGACAAAAGGGCTAATGGAGCACCTATCAGCAAAAGATGAAGTTTTATCCTTAGCCGGTGTATCATCAGGATCTGGAGTATTACATCAAGAAGTTTAGGGTGGACCTTTAAGAAGCCGTATTTGACAAGGAAGTATTCCGTGAAGAACTCAGGACCCAGAAGCTGAAAGTACCCAAGCTATAGGAGCAAAACCTCGAGATACCGGAGATTCAATATGAACTAAAGGGCAGTAGGACCGTGGTTCATACCAAGGATGTTGAAACCCAGAAGTTTGGAACGCAACTCCAGAAATATTAAAGGACGCCACGAGAGACTTCGCGTCAACAGAGATGATCTGGCCAAAGAACTTGAAGAGGACAAGCATGATCAAAAGTAGCCATCGCAAACATGAACAAGACTTGAAGAGTTTGGTGACTTTGAAGATTTTTTGACCTTTAGAAGACCAAACCCCTGTTATACACTTACGTTAGATGCGACGATTGTAAGTTGTCAATTGTTTGTTGTTTTTTCCGACAGCCACAAATAAAATCTGTCTTTTCAAAACTATTGTTTGTATTGTGTGTATCCCTCTCTATCTCTCTCTCATGCCAAAAACCCATGGACCCAATAGAGGATGAATGGAGATGAACTCACATTTCCGAGAACGATAAGTCAATTGGAGATGGACCTATGGATTTAGAACAGGGAAGATCACATGAAGAATAACCCTATAGCCAGAAAGGATAGGACCCAACATGCTCTTCAGTGCTTTGAAAGAGGTGCTGCTACTTGGTGGAGGATGTACCAAACCATCAATGGATGGCAAGGAGTAACCACTTGGGAAGAATTTAAGTTGACTCTGCTAAAGTCTCGTCTTGTGTCTTCCTTTAGCGGACGGAAGCGTCGCCACCGCGAGCGGCTCTGTCGTCGCTCTCTACTTCTAGGCAAGGGGGTCCCCATGCCCCCCTCCGCAGTAGGGGTGCTCCACCGTCTTGCGTTCCAGCTCCCGACGCCGCTGTGCGGCCTTCTTCCTCTTCTTCTTGTCTTGCTGCTGTTGGATCCACCATGGGGGAGGAGGACCCCAATCCCCCTCGCGCCCATGTTGCTCCATCTGAGCGCCTCGCGCCTCCCGAGCCACGCGCGCCTCCCTCTCCCCTCTGTCGGCGACACGACCACGCATCGCCCTCTTCGCCTTCTCACGCAGCTCCCTCTCCCTCTCGCGCTCCGCCTCTAGATCCCCCGCCTCCATCGGCCTCTTCTCCGCCCGCCGATCCCCCATCACCGCCGCTGTGTAGGATCTGAGAAGGGGGGAGATTGGAGGAGCTAGCTTGACGCGTTGAGCCAAGTGAGCCCAGCGCCGCACTTCTCGCTTTGCTGCGGGAAACCCTAACCAGGGTTCCCGACTGCCCTTCGTGACCCATATATAGCCAGGCGCAGGTCTGATGGGAGGGCTGAATGGGCCGGGCCTCGTGCCACCCTCGAAGGGCCAAGCCGCGTCACCCTCCAAAACCCCCACCGAAATGGGCGACCCCGCGCGACCTGGGTCCAAGGCCTCCAAAGTGGGCCCCGCCCCACACAGGCCCCGTCCGGCCCGTGGCCCAGAGCCAGGAACGCTAGGCCCCGGATCCAGACGCGCCCCTTCCCCGAGCCCCTCCGCCGCTGTCTCCTCCGTCGTCGCCGCCGCTCGATAAGGAGAGGATTGGGCCAAGCACGGCCACTCCTGGTCACCCTCCGCCACCGGCGACACCCCCGCGCCTGCAAGCAGACCGACCGTCTTGAACCGGATAGCACCAGCTGCCGCCACCACAGCATTCCCACTAGGCGGCGATGCTGGTCTCCACACCCGCACTGCCAACGCCCGATGGCCCCTACCCCCAGCGCAAACCTTCGACTCCGGCACGGTGCACCCGACCGCGTCGTCGCAGCAAAATCCACAAAGTCACCAACCGTTGGCCCCGCCGGCGTCGGCCTTCGGTCCTCCCCTTCCACCTCCTCCACTTCACTCTCCGCCTCCAACTCCGACCCCGCGAGCGCCCAAAAGCGGCTACCCCCGCGGCCACGGCACCTCGCCCACCGGCGCCGCCAGGGCAGGAGCGGGAGGGCCATGCCCCGGTGAGCTCCCGGCGCCCCGTCGAACAAGCAGCCAGCCGTCCGCCAGCGCCGAG
This sequence comes from Triticum urartu, assembly GCF_003073215.2. Taxonomy (NCBI): domain Eukaryota; kingdom Viridiplantae; phylum Streptophyta; class Magnoliopsida; order Poales; family Poaceae; genus Triticum; species Triticum urartu. The sequence continues at coordinate 159,813,423 of NC_053028.1, forward strand.
CTCTCCGCCCCGAGCACGTCGCCCGCCTGTTCGCCCGACCCAGATGCCAACGAATCGCTCATTTCAAAAACCTCGTCTTAGTCAATGCTATATCCGCGGGATCTTACATGAAGATCATGTTGTAATACTTTGTAATAGGATAGGACTAGAGGTTTAAACTCCTGGAAACCTATTCTATCTCTTCTTTTGTTTCTTCCTCTTGTTACCGACCTTCTCTGTAACTCTCGATCAAACTCTTGATCGATCTACTTGTAATCCACGGCATCACTTGTATAAATAAAACTGCGGCCTGAGAAAAGGGTTCTACGCTTCCCAAGTTATTTTTGGTAATCAGAGCACCTTCTTCCCAGAGATCGAAAGAGGATCGCATCTAGTTCAACCCTATCGTAAACTTCTGAACCCCATCGACACTTTCACCATGACCTCCGCCTCCACCCAATCCAGCACCATGAGTACCCTCACCTACCGCTCGTCCTCCACCTCCACCTTCGCCCCTTCCTCCTCCAGCTCGTCCTATCCCATGTCCATCGGACCCCCAACCCAGGAGAAGCTCACGAGGCAGAACTACCTCATGTGGAAGGCTATTGTGCTTCCCAAATCAAGGGCGTGCAGATGGGCCACCACCTTGATCTGGAGAGCCAAGCGCCGCCGGAGGCACTCACCATCACTAATGATGGGAAAGAGGAGCAGATTGCGAACTATGCCCGTGTCCTCTGGTATGCACAACAGCAGCAAGTCCAAGGTTTTCTGATGGGTTCCTTGTCTCGCGGGATCCTTGCGCAGGTGGTCACCCTTCAGACGTCGACAGAGGTATGGGCAGCGATCCATGCCATGTTTGCTGCCCAAAATCAAGCTCAAGCCATAAACACAAGGATTGAGCTCACCAATTTGAAAAAAAGGAAACTTGACGATGTCAGAGTACCTCGCCAAGATCAAATCGCTGACAGATGAGATCGCGTGCACTGGAGTGGCAATGCAAAGCGAGGAAATTGTTTCACAGGTTCTGGCCGGCCTCGACCTCGACTACAACTCGGTCGTGTCGGCCCTTGCTACGCGGGTGGAGCATGTCACCGTCCAAGAGTTGTACACACAACTGTTAATTTTTGATGCGCGTCTCAATCTTCTTCACGGAACCAACATACAGCAGTCTTCTGCCAACGCCGCCTTGCGAGGTCGCGGGTCTGCTCGTGGGCGCGGCCGCGGGAACAACAGCGACGGGTGTGGCCGTGGCAATGGCCAAGGGGTGCGTCCAAACGGAGGCGGCTACAACATCACTTCTTCCTCCTCTCGTTCTGGAGGGGGTGGCTATAGCAACAACCACGTCCCCTCTGGATCCTCCTCTCAAGGACGTGTTCGATGTCAACTCTGCAAAAAGGCAGGCCATGAGGTCATGGATTGTTGGCACCGTTATGATGAGGACTATGTTCCCGATGCTCGTCTTGTTGTAGCTACGATTCGGGAGCAAGGAGGAGACGGTACCATCTGGTACGCTGACTCAGGTGCCACTGATCACGTCACCAACGAACTTGAAAAACTTTCCATGAGGGAGAATTACTACGGCAATGATCAGATTCACACTTCAAGCGGTGGAGGTATGGATATTAGTCATATTGGTCAAGCATCTATTAGTTCCCCTAATCTTAAACGTGATCTCGTTCTAAAGGATGTTATTCATGTTCCACAAGCCGACAAAGAACCTTGCATCTATGTCTCGTTTAACTGCTGATAATAATGTCTTCTTTGAAACTCATCCCACGTATTTTTTCATAAAGGATCGGGCAACGAGGGAGCATTGGAGGCTTATACCCGATCACATCCGGAGCATTTAGTCGAAAGCGTCGTCATCAAGTTTACTCTGTTGTCAAGCCCTCCTTGGCGAGATGGCATCAAAGATTAGGACATCCTTCTTCGGTCATAGTTAAGCAAGTTATAAATAAAGACAATCTTCCATTGTCATCTAGTTCAAACATTGAGTCTGTGTGTGATGCTTGTCAATGTGCAAAGAGTCACCAACTCCCTTATCCTAAGTCAAATAGTGTGTCTGATGCTCCGTTGGAACTTATTTTTTGTGTTGTATGGGGTCATGCAAGAGATTCTTTTGGTAGGAAAAAATATTATGTCAGTTTTATTGATGACTTTAGCAAGTTCACTTGGATATATTTGCTTAAGTTTAAATCAGAAGTTCTTTCTATCTTCCAAGAATTCCAAAAATTCGGTGAACGTCAATTTGACAGAAAAATTCTTGCAGTCTAGAGTGACTGGGGAGGGGAGTATGAGAAACTCAACTCTTTCTTTCACAATATTGGTATTGCTCATCATGTCTCTTGTCCTCATGCCCACCAACAGAATGGTTCCGCTGAGTGTAAACATGGCCATATTGTTGAAGTAGGCCTATCTCTTCTAGCTCATGCATCAATGCCTCTAAAATATTGGGATGAAGCCTTTATTGCTGCAACTTATCTTATCAATCATCTCCCTACCAAAGTTATTGGCAATATTAGTCCCTCGGAAAAATTGTTTCATCATAAACCTGATTACAATTCCCTAAGAATCTTTGGTTGTGCTTGTTACCCCAATCTTCGTCCATATAATTGTCATAAGCTCGAGTTTCGTTCCACTCAATGTGTTTTTCTTGGCTATAGTAATCTTCATAAGGGGTACAAGTGCCTTGAGATTTCTACTGGTCGCATATATATTTCTCGAGATGTTGTTTTTGATGAAACAGTATTCCCTTTTGCGAAACTTCATCCAAATGCCAGAGCTTTACTTCGTGCAGAAATTGCACTTCTTCCTGATTATATCCCTAGTTCAGATCACGGGGGCGAGTTAAATAGTGCTGATCATTTGACTAGTTCCAAAGAAAATTTTAATTTTGATGATAAGTGTGCAGTTTCTAGACATCATTTTATGCAAGGGAATACAGACAAAACCTGTGCGGGATCCCAGGCTGATCCGAGCGACAACTTCGGCGTTGGATCCGATGGAGTTTTCGCTGTGGCAGATGAGGAAATCGCGCGATCCGAGGCGGATCCCAGCGCGCTGCATGCACCAGGCGTAGCGGTGGCCGACAGCCCCAGCCGTACGGGGCCCGCTAGCCCAATCAGCGTGAGCCCGCGCCAATCATCGGGCGCTCCAACCGCGCGAGATGGGCTAGCAGCCAACCGAGCTATGAGTGTGGGGCCTGACGCAGGTGTCACATCGCCCACGGGGCGTTCTCTCGATGGACCAACGGGTTCGAGGCAGATCTCAGGTGCATCGGATCAGGAGCCGGCTGATGTGCGAGATACGGCAGGATCTTTTGTGGCCACAGATTTTGCTGCGGAACCAGTTACATCAGGATCTTCTGCGCCTACAACTACACGGGTTTGTGAACCAGTTCCTGCGCAAGAACTTACACGTCGCCATACTCGATCCAAATCTGGTATTCTGAAGGCAAAGGAGTATACAGATGGCACTATAAGGTATGATAAAATTAAACGTGCTTTTCTGACTAGTATGGGAGAACCAACACATTTGCATGATGCTCTTGCTAGTAAAGATTGGAAAGAAGCTATGGATAATGAATACGGGGCACTCATAAAAAATAACACATGGCATTTAGTACCACCGGAAAAAGGAAGAAATGTCATAGATTGCAAATGGGCGTATAAGATTAAAAGAAAGTCTGGTGGAAGTATAGACAGATACAAAGCCAGATTAGTTGCAAAAGGTTTTAAACAAAGGTTTGGTATTGATTATGAAGATACCTTCAGTCCGCTTGTTAAGGCAGCTACTATTCGACTTGCACTGTCTATTATTTTTTCCAGAGGGTGGAGCCTAAGGAAGCTAGATGTTCAGAACATGTTTCTTCATGGTGTTCTGGAAGAAGAGGTTTTTATGCCGCAACCACCAGGTTATGAGAATATTAGCACACCTCATTATATTTGCAAGTTAGACAAAGCTTTATATGGTCTAAAACAGGCCCCAAGAGCCTGGTACTCAAGGTTGAGCACTCAGTTACAACAACTTGGGTTTACACCATCAAAAGCGGATACCTCATTATTTCTCTACAACAAGGGCAATGTCACTATATTTGTTCTTGTATATGTTGATGATATAATTGTTGCTAGTTCAAGTCCAAATGCTACCACTTGTTTGCTTAAGGATTTAAAGATGGAGTTTGCTCTTAAGGATTTGGGTGATCTACATTACTTTCTTGGTATAGAAGTTAAACAGGTGAAAGATGGTATACTTCTGTCACAGGAAAAATATGTCAATGTCATTCTCAAGAAGTTAGATTGGAAAATTGCAAGCCTGTAAGTACACCTATTTCAAATTCAGAAGAACTCACCATTGATAGTGGAGAGGCTCTTGGACCTGAGGATGCAACGAACTATAGAAGTGTTGTAGGTGCATTGCAATATTTAACTCTTACACGCCCTGACATCTCTTATTCAGTGAATAACGTATGCCAGTATTTACATGCACCCACTACTGTTCATTGGACTGCAGTTAAAAGGATTGTGAGGTATCTCAGATTTTCAGGAGAACTTGGTCTAAGAATTGTCAAGTCTCCCTCTATGCTTGTGTCTGCCTACTCTGATGCAGATTAGGCAGGGTGTGCTGATGATAGAAGGTCCACAGGTGGATTTGCTGTGTTCCTGGGAACAAATCTTATATCATGGAGTGTAAGAAAATAGGCTTCAGTCTCAAGGTCTAGCACTGAGGCTGAGTATAAAGCTCTAGCAAACGCTACAGCCGAAGTGATGTGGATACAAACATTTCTTTATGAACTTGGAGTTAAAACTCCGCGAGCTGCTAGATTATGGTGTGATAATCTTGGTGCAACCTATCTTTCAACTAATCCTGTTTTTTATGCACGCACAAAGCATATCGAAGTTGATTTCCATTTTGTCAGAGAAAGAGTAACACGTAAGTTACTTGACATAAAGTTTATTCCTACTGGTAGTCAATTGGCTGATGGCTTCACAAAACCACTTAATGTGAGAAGGCTCGAGGAGTTCAAGCACAATCTCAACCTTGGTGTTCCTTAGGTTCAGATTGAGGGGGAGTGTTGAAATACTTTGTAATAGGATAGGACTAGAGGTTTAAACTCCTGAAAACCTATTCTATCTCTTCTTCTGTTTCTTCCTCTCGTTACCGACCTTCTCTGTAACTCTCGATCAAACTCTTGATCGATCTACTTGTAAGCCATAGCATCACTTGTCTAAATAAAACCACGGCCCGAGAAAAGGGTTCTATGCTTCCCAAGTTATTTTACAGATCCATGCAAAATTCTCTTTTTAGTTTTTTTTTCTTACATGTTATGTCTCTTGACTTAGCCTTGGTTAAGGCTTAGTCGATTAAGACCTAACCACACCCAGAACCGCTCATATGCAAAACAGGCAGTCATAGCTACTCAACAAAGCGAGTGAAGTAGCGGCGAAACCCCCTCCCGCCGCGCCTTGTTGTGTTGTGTGTGTTCTTTCTTTGATGTTTGGCTTGTTGTGATGTGCCCACAGCTGAACTTGGGTTGCGTGTCGGACTTGGGTGCGGTGGCTTTGTGTGCGTGTTTTGTGTGTTGTTGGAACCTTGTTACTTGTGTTTGATGGTTGCTTTATTTATAAAGCGGGACGGAAGCCTTTTTCGGTAAAACCCCCTCCCGCTGGCAAACCCCTTAAATTTTCAGCTTCCCGTCGGCACTTGAGCATCATGAGCGGTTGCACAAATCATCATGTTCACAACAGTGGATCTAAGCAGCTCTGCTCCTCTTTTCAGAGTATCAACATTCTTAGCCTTCTAAATCCCTTCCCAAGACAACAAAGAAGAGCAAGAATCGAATACGATCTCAAAAGGAGTTCTTAGGATATTTCCTTCAAATTAAGTTTGCTCTGTTATGAAAATTTCAAATGCATAAAATAATTGAGCAAGACCAACAGTACACAAACATTCACAATTAGGTACGAAACAGTAGCACCGAGAGGCATTGCCAAATATTATCTGGACATTGATCAGTGCAAGCACACACCCAACAGTACGCCAAGAAATATGACATAATCGTTACTTACCGTTTCGCACCAAGCAGATTTTTTTTGAGAATTATTTTCGCACCAAGCAGATGTGATTGTAGACATAGATCTTCGATCTGATGGGCTTGAACCATCGCTATTCACGATCTGATTTTTTTATCAGGCTTTATGTATTAACTATTGGAAAGCGTCGAGGTATTTGTGAAAATAGATATAAAGGCCAATTGCATGTTTGCCCTTAACTAAGTCCCACTAATAACATTTGTCCCTAATTTTCGATCAAGCTCACTTTTGCCCCTCTTCAGTTAAGTGTCTCTACGAAAATACCCTTTCACGTCGTTTCCTTCCAGTTAAAGGGCTTTGATCATTTTATTTTGTCTAAAATGCCACTGGGCAGTGGCGACTGGCATTTAGGTAAAAATCAAAGAAAAACTAGGTGATCCTCTCTCTTACAGGTGGGAACCATTCATAAACAAAGCAAAGTGAAAGAACTCTCTCCCAACTCTCTTACAAATGGGATCCATATGCGAAAAAGAAAACAAAAAATATTCTTGGGTGAGTTAGGGGTGATGGGTGCCCAAGTGTGGTGGAGCGCAGATAGCTACCGAGCAATGGGTAGACCGGTCACATGGCCTGGTGGTCGCAGCCACATGCACGGAGCTTGTGGCAGCGCGCAGGATCGAGATGAGAGTCTCCGGGGCGGTCGAAACTAGCGGCGGCGGCTGCTAGAGTAAGCCGACAAGGCACGGTTGCTCGGGGACGCGCACCTTCATTAGTGTATTTTAGCACTCATTCTATCCTTGTTTAAATCGAATCATCCCAAGTTTTCTGAATAATCACTTCGATTTGATTACTAATGACTAATAAAAATGAAAGATGGCAAATCCCTTTGTTTATTTGTTCCTTGCATGAATGAGCCATTTTAGGAGAAAAAACAAGTCATCTAGAGAAAATACGGAGCTAGGCGATCAAGACCAAACAATTGGAGGTGCGCGGCAGCCTCCGAAAAAGAATACAACACCTGTTACTAGCGCTTGCGCTCCTACCGCATGACACAGGGTCCCTGATCTCAGCAGCATCCAACTTCGTAAAGGCTCTGAGGCCTAATTTCCCATCGCACCTTTACAGAAACCCTATTCTGCACTCAACATTCACAAGAGACGGAGTTTCGGAAGTTTGATGTCCCACTCGCACTGCTCGCCAAGAAGCGGGATGTTAATGACTTAGGCGACCCAAAGCTCTTGAACCAAAGGGTGGTCTCATGTGTTCCAAGTTTTTCTATGGGCAGAGGGTAAGAGGGGCGACCCCCTGTAAACATAAGCCAAAACTTGTATACTAGAGTAAGGAACTGAAATGTCGGTACAAATTTATTTCCCACTAATGTATCAATTTTTCGACTTTTGCCACGCATGGCAAAAAAACATCATGCACATGAGACATAAGACTTTTCTTGGCTTGACTACGAAAAAATGAAAAATAAAGCGCACGTAAGACCGACAACAGAGGAGGAGCATATGTGTATGTGTCCTCTTCTCATGCTCTTAGTGTTGTGTCAAAGACCTAACCTTATATGTTGGTCTAACTCACCCATCACTATTGGCATTGGACTAAGCTTCCACACCTCCTATCATGCATGAATGTGCCAAATGGGCCTCTTCGTATTTATCCTTGGAATTACTAAGAAAATAAATGGGTTTTCCCCATTGATTTCAACCATTTGTATGGGATTTGTCTTTCCATAGGGTACCCACATGTGAGTAGGGATCACATGAACACGATTTACCTAGGTTAAAATGCATGGACCCAGCGAATTGGGACGCAACTCTACGACAATGGTAGACGAACTAGGTAAGATGCACTAGATAGTCACGGGTTTAATTGTCCAAGTTGTGGTATGTCTATCAGTTGGCCCTCGGGTGGGGCCTTGGTCTACTTTATACAAACGGGTATGGCGAAAGCCTCCTCATCTCGGAGTAGGACTCAAGGCCATGCACGAGCAGGATTCCCGAGTAAAATGGGTGGTACCCATGGCCACTTTGCTAAGTAACCCACGTGGCGTCTAGCTTAGGAAGCCTGAAGGTATGCCAAAATCAGGCTAGCGCGTCTGTGTGGGCCCCATGGCCTGCGCACCCCTAGGCACATATGAATGTATATAGCATATATAGTACATTAGTACGATGGTACGACTAAACATTGTCACGTGATGCTTCTTACCACTACTATCATGAGGTGGTTGTCTATAAACAAGTATAGTTTGAAAGAAACATTCGGCACTAGAGAACAAATCTAGTGTGTTTTCATTGAAACAGGTCAATCCAACCTAGCTTGTTTTCATTGAAACTATGGTTCAACTTGTTATTGGAACAGTTCCTCAAAAAAAGAAAATTGTTATTGGAACAAGAGACTGTACATTAGAAAGAACATTGCGGGCATACATATAGAAAATAAATCCTCATATATATATATATATAAACATCATATGTAATAAATACTGTACTGTTAAACTTACAAATAAACAATACAAACATAATAACTCCAACATACATATAAATACGCAAAAAATTCTATTGCTTCTTGAAGATCCTGACGTCCTTCCAGCGAGACTCCATGCAGCTGGAGTCGTGGTTCTGCGCGTACACACCGAACTTGAAGTAGTGAGAGTCGCCCCCGCGGCCGTGGACATGCAGCTTCTGCTCGCCGTCGATGTACACGGTGAGCGTTGACACCTCGACGTCGTGGACCACGTTCAGCCGGAACCATCTGTCATAGATGGCGTCCTCCACCAGCTGCCGGTCGTAGTACCGCAGCGCACCATCGTAGACGTGCAGCATGAGCGTGGTGGCCGTCTCGCCGGCGCCGAAGACTTGCATGATAGACACCCCCGTTGTGCCGGAGGGGACGTACCCGTACCCCTCGAACTGCCAGACGCCGGAGGTGTAGTCGTACCCCTGCAAGCAGAAGAAGATCATTAAGATCACTAGACCTTAATTACACCCAAACGAAGTACAACTAATGATGTGGTAGCTAGTTAACTTACTGCCATCCTGATCTCAGTTCTTGGGCTGGTATGGCTCTGCTGGGCATGAGGCTTGTCGGAGGCGAGCACCCAGAGCTTCCGCACGGTGCCATCGAAGCTGTAGCGTGCGCCGCTCGCCTCGTCGTAGGGGCGCTGCAGCACAAAGTTGCTGTCGTCGAGCCTCACCGACGTGAATCCATAGGTCGGGTCGGCGGCTTTCGGTGCCCGTGCGCCCCTGGCCGCAGCGCATGACCACGACGCGAAGAAGACAAGCAGAAAGACACTAATCCAAGAGAGAGCGCGAGGAGCCATTGATACTACTTTATACTAAGTGTGTGGCTTCTGATTTTATTTGAGTTGTACTCTCTCTCGATGCACAGACTTGGGCGGATGAGATGGTGGGTGTAATCAAGTTCGCTGTGGTTTATATAGGCTCTGGCGATTTATCACCATATACCTTCAAAATTGTAGAATTGACAGCTTAATTAAATAGTTATCTTGATTTTACACGCAGAGGATACTTCGGATACATGCAGCTTCACTTGTTCAACGTGATTAGCATAATATATTCCTTTTTACTAGTGCATACGAGGTGACATTGGCTGACTAGGTATGGTGAACAGGCGGCAATTAACATTGACGGCACGCTGTTATTTTCGTGTTACCGATTGGTAATTCAAACGGAGAAAGCGATTGATTGACCCCCTACGCGGTGATAAATATACTGCGTGACCTGGACGACGGCAATGAGCTAAAAAAATGGAAATTGTTTCTCTGTTCAAGTGAGCATATACTAGAATTTTTATTCTTAGCACGTATTTCTTACTGTTTTTTCTTACCACAATACAGACGCAGACGTTTATACACTCATCCTTATTAACGTACACATGTACATCTTACCCCTATGAGCACCTCCGAGAGACTGAGCCGACGCATCTTCTTTAGATTAACGAAGTCATCACAGACACCTCGTAGATAACGAGAATGTCTCCTTCCACTACACGCACATCGTCGAAAGAACTTAAATAAATTCAAAAAAATGCGAGCAACGGGGTTAAGTTTAGGATTTGAAGTATGATGGGCTGGGAATACTACTATCCTCATAACCGTCCAACCATATGTTGGTTTGCTATTTGTAACTGACTTGCATACACATACACATCTAATAGTATCATGAGGGCAAATTTATCGGTGCCCACACATACACATCTAATCTATCTATCTATCTATCTATCTATCTATACCTATACTAATTCTAGACTTCCAAGAAATTCCCTTACGGGTGGAAATCTGTTTCTTCATCAATAATCTCGAGCACGCCCCGCCTCTTCCTGGTACGTTCGTGCAATCTAGGGTTTCCAGTTCCTCGCCCTCTGGACTCCCCGCTGAGCCACGCTCGCTGTCTCTCATCCGTTTTCCTCGCCATATGGCTGGTACGGTGGTTTCATCATCTCGGTTTTTAAGCATAAATTTCTCTGATTCTATTCGGTACTCATGTCCTCCGAGTTTCTGACCGCAGGCAGAGAAACAAAGGATCTCGTGCCAACAATTAAATCTTCGCCGATTTTAACCAAGGATTCTATGCCAGCCATTAAATCTTGGCCGATTTTATCCGCATCATGTCCACCATGGATGAAGCAGTTAAGGCCTTAGGGGGGATAGCTGTGGTGCGCCCATAGTCACCAACGCACCTCTGACCAGTCAATCTTACCTCAGGTTCGTTTAATATTATTTCTTAATACCACGTGTTTCCTTTGGGTAGTACATACTTAGGTTCATGAGGTGGAAGAACATATGCGTACAATCAATTGAGTTCATATCTTGGATGGTTAGATTCATGACATGTGCTTAGCTAGGTTGATCATCTTTCAACTGCTGGTTGATCATTGCTAAGCGGCTGCTCACGGTCGGATGCCTTCTCGGTCTCAGATGATGTCTTGCCTTTAATCGTTCCTTCCAATAAGTCAGATAGATCCATCCAGCAAGCCGCCTTATCAGTACCATGGCCGATGCCTATGCAGTGGGATAATGTGTCACACTCCAGCCTATTAGTTCAGTTACATTACTTTAGTTAAAGTAAGACTTCAGTAATAATGTATGCAACAAATCATGTGTAGTGTAATTGGTTTTAATTTTTTTCCCAGTCCTATCAACACATATGTACATACCAACAGTTCCACAGGACAATCATGTTG